>NC_073692.1:423395043-423435637 GCF_029784155.1 Uranotaenia lowii
TCGGAGATTGGTACCTGGAAGATGTCTCACCACTACATCGCTAAAATCAACTGTCAAATCCTGGGAGCCGAACCGAAGTTTGACAGTTCCCGCAGCATCTGCGCTCTCCTCGATTCCGTTCGGCTCACGTGGGTTCTCGAGTGAATCCTGCAGCAATTGGGGCTCCCGATAGCTCAAATCTCTATGTCGACTCAAAGGAAAACAACGAGAGAAAAAAGCTAACCATACTTTGTTGTTTTGCTCACTGTTCGGCTGTTATCAATCTCCACATATCCAGGGGCCATCGGAGTTGTGTTTACGAAATTGCTGCAGGTGGAACACCCCACAGTTAATCACCACTTTGGGTGAGCGCATTTCAACCCACCATCACCCCATTTCGAGAATTGAGCCGGGTAGAACCCAGCCGGGCATTTTGTACGAGACAAGCAGTTAAATGGTCAGAGGATTTTTTTCGCCTTCGTTACTTTTTTACTACGGCAAGGCAGCACCACGCTATTACCTATAAACTCCGGATCCGGAAGTTGATTTATGACCACAATATTGGCTCCCGGTGATTTATTTTTCGCGCGATTTTGTGTTCCTTTTTTATGATAATGCATAATTTAGATTATATTTGGGTCTTTGGAACAGGATATCGGTTTAGTATCTTTAGAAGCGCTAAGCATACCCATTACACGGAAGCCAACTTGTGATGGAGAAGTGTTTAAAGTTATTTGAATAATGAAATGCTTAAAAGCATATTAAAAAGACAGTTGCAAGATAATCTTTTTTTTTAGTTTTGTAAACTTTGAAGCTGCAATACCAAGGAAAACAATCAATGCGGTTTCATCAACCAAATTGAGTATTAAGGTCGATTTCATTACAGGTGAACAAAAGGTTTGGGAAATTTAAAGATGATGAAAATTCGAAAAAGTAGAGTTACAATTACAATATTGCCAATATCATATTTTTTTTAAATTTCTTATTTCATTTTACAGAAAAGGTTTAACAAGATTAATTATTCAACCCAAAATTTACAAAATTTACAAAATTTACAAAATTTACAAAATTTACAAAATTTACAAAATTAACAAAATTTACAAAATTTACAAAATTTACAAAATTTACAAAATTTACAAAATTTACAAAATTTACAAAATTTACAAAATTTACAAAATTTACAAAATTTACAAAATTTACAAAATTTACAAAATTTACAAAATTTACAAAATTTACAAAATTTACAAAATTTACAAAATTTACAAAATTTACAAAATTTACAAAATTTACAAAATTTACAAAATTTACAAAATTTACAAAATTTACAAAATTTACAAAATTAACAAAATTTACAAAATTTACAAAATTAACAAAATTTACTAAATTTACAAAATATACAAAATTTAAAAAATTGACAATATTTACAAAATTTACAAAATTTACAAAATTTACAAAATTTATGAAATTGACAAAATTTATGAAATTGACAAAATTTACAAAATTGACAAAATTTACAAAATTGACAAAATTAACAAAATCTACAAAATCTACAAAATTTACAAAATATACAAAATTTACAAAATTTACAAAATTTACAAAATTTACAAAATTTACAAAATTTACAAAATTTACAAAATTTACAAAATTTACAAAATTTACAAAATTTACAAAATTTACAAAATTTACAAAATTTACAAAATTTACAAAATTTACAAAATTTACAAAATTTACAAAATTTACAAAATTTACAAAATTTACAAAATTTACAAAATTTAAAAAATTTACAAAATTTACAAAATTTACAAAATTTACAAAATTTACAAAATTTACAAAATTTACAAAATTTACAAAATTTACAAAATTTACAAAATTTACAAAATTTACAAAATTTACAAAATTTAAAAAATTTACAAAATTTACAAAATTTACAAAATTTACAAAATTTACAAAATTTACAAAATTTACAAAATTTACAAAATTTACAAAATTTACAAAATTTACAAAATTTACAAAATTTACAAAATTTACAAAATTTACAAAATTTACAAAATTTACAAAATTTACAAAATTTACAAAATTTACAAAATTTACAAAATTTACAAAATTTACAAAATTTACAAAATTTACACAATTTACAAAATTTACAAAATCTACAAAATTTACAAAATTTACAAAATTTACAAAATTTACAAAATTGACAAAACTGACAAAATTTACAAAATTTACAAAATTTACAAAATTTACAAAATTTACAAAATTTACAAAATTTACAAAATTTACAAAATTTACAAAATTTACAAAATTTACAAAATTTACAAAATTTACAAAATTTACAAAATTTACAAAATTTACAAAATTTACAAAATTTACAAAATTTACAAATTTTACAAAATTTACAAAATTTACAAAATTTACAAAATTTAAAATTTACAAAATTTACAAAATTTACAAAATTTACAAAATTTACAAAATTTACAAAATTTACAAAATTTACAAAATTTACAAAATTTACAAAATTTACAAAATTTACAAAATTTACAAAATTTACAAAATTTACAAAATTACAAAAATTTACAAAATTTACAAAATTTACAAAATTTACAGAATTTACAAAATTTACAAAATTTACAAAATTTACAAAATTTACAAAATTTACAAAATTTACAAAATTTACAAAATTTACAAAATTTACAAAATTTACAAAATTTACAAAATTTACAAAATTTACAAAATTTACAAAATTTACAAAATTTACAAAATTTACAAAATTTACAAAATTTACAAAATTTACAAAATTTACAAAATTTACAAAATTTACAAAATTTACAAAATTTACAAAATTTACAAAATTGACAAAATTTACAAAATTTACAAAATTTACAAAATTTACAAAATTTACAAAATTTACAAAATTTACAAAATTTACAAAATTGACAAAATTTACAAAATTTACAAAATTTACAAAATTTACAAAATTTACAAAATTTACAAAATTTACAAAATTTACAAAATTTACAAAATTTACAAAATTTACAAAATTTACAAAATTTACAAAATTTACACAATTTACAAAATTTACAAAATGAAAAAAAATTAACAAAATTGACCAAATTGACAAAATTGACAAAATTGACAAAATTGACAAAATTAACAAAATTGACAAAATTGACAAAATTGACAAAATTGACAAAATTGACAAAATTGACAAAATTGACAAAATTGACAAAATTGACAAAATTGACAAAATTGACAAAATTGACAAAATTGACAAAATTGACAAAATTGACAAAATTGACAAAATTGACAAAATTGACAAAATTGACAAAATTGACAAAATTGACAAAATTGACAAAATTGACAAAATTGACAAAATTGACAAAATTGACAAAATTGACAAAATTGACAAAATTGACAAAATTGACAAAATTGACAAAATTGACAAAATTGACAAAATTGACAAAATTGACAAAATTGACAAAATTGACAAAATTGACAAAATTGACAAAATTGACAAAATTGACAAAATTGACAAAATTGACAAAATTGACAAAATTGACAAAATTGACAAAATTGACAAAATTGACAAAATTGACAAAATTGACAAAATTGACAAAATTGACAAAATTGACAAAATTGACAAAATTGACAAAATTGACAAAATTGACAAAATTGACAAAATTGACAAAATTGACAAAATTGACAAAATTGACAAAATTGACAAAATTGACAAAATTGACAAAATTGACAAAATTGACAAAATTGACAAAATTGACAAAATTGACAAAATTGACAAAATTGACAAAATTGACAAAATTGACAAAATTGACAAAATTGACAAAATTGACAAAATTGACAAAATTGACAAAATTGACAAAATTGACAAAATTGACAAAATTGACAAAATTGACAAAATTGACAAAATTGACAAAATTGACAAAATTGACAAAATTGACAAAATTGACAAAATTGACAAAATTGACAAAATTGACAAAATAGACAAAAAATGACAAAAATGACAAAATTGACAAAATTGACAAATTTGACAAAATTGAATTTTTGTCATGTTTGTTTGTTATTTTTGTCTTTTTTGTTTTTTTTTGTCTTTTCTGTTATTTTTGTCATTTTTGTCAATTTTGTCAATTTTGTCAATTTTGTCAATTTTGTCAATTTTGTCAATTTTGTCAATTTTGTCAATTTTGTCAATTTTGTCAATTTTGTCAATTTTGTCAATTTTGTCAATTTTGTCAATTTTGTCAATTTTGTCAATTTTGTCAATTTTGTCAATTTTTGTCAATTTGTCAATTTTGTCAATTTTGTCAATTTTGTCAATTTTGTCAATTTTGTCAATTTTATCAATTTTCTGAATTTTGTCAATTTTGTCAATTTTGTCAATTTTGTCAATTTTGTCAATTTTGTCAATTTTGTCAATTTTTTTTTAATTTTGTCAATTTTGTCAATTTGGTCAATTTTGTCAATTTTGTCAATTTTGTCAATTTTGTCAATTTTGTCAATTTTGTCAATTTTGTCAATTTTGTCAATTTTGTCAATTTTGTCAATTTTGTCAATTTTGTCAATTTTGTCAATTTTGTCAATTTTGTCAATTTTGTCAATTTTGTCAATTTTGTCATTTTTTGCATTTTATAATTAGATGGTTGTTGAAAATTTTTTGAGTTTTTTGATTAAAATTTTGTTTCATGTTTTTCTTTGATGTCTGATATCCGAAAAATCTAACTCTTTTAATAACTGGCAACACGAAGTGTTTCAAACGATGTTGCACAAAAAACCACCGGGTCATAACCGATTCACAGCCCTTTCGTTCATTCAGTGACATATAAGTGTCGACTCACTTAGTTTACTCACTGCTCATCTCATGCTCACCAAATCTTCCAGAGCCATAACCGATTCACGGTCCCGGAACGTCGTCTCTCTTGAGGGGAGCACATCAAGCAACTAGCCAAACGAAACCGGTTCCACCCACCAGACTGACGGGAACCGTCGACCGAAACGTACCGAATGGGCTCGTCAGAGTTTCTTCTTTAAGAATGATCCCGATTCTCGTTGAAAGAATCTCAAGAAATGCATCTCCCTTTCATGCTACATCTTTATCTGAACTGTGGCTCCATATAGCGAGCTTTGCTGCAGTTTAAGCGTGAGGTCGGTTTAGTTTAGACGTGTACCGATTCGGATTTGAATTGTTTCTGAGATTTTTTTCAGTTTTTGTTATAAAACATTTCTCGGAACGCATTAGCTATTATGGGAGGAGAAAATTGCTTTGAATTCGGTGGCTCCAGAGAGTACAAAAGAAGAATGTAATGATTTTGTCAGTTCCGTTGTACGCGCTGTGTGGGAATCAGACCAGCTGAAGGCAATCTTTGACAGCGAGGAACACACACAGCTTCCACCGTAAATTAAATCATCTGGAAAACATGATTAACTCACCGCTGCTATCCAGAACCGCACGCAAACAGAAGGTGCGATAAAAGAGACCTCACCGAGACACGCTTTGTTAGCGAGCGGTGAAATCCCACGTGGTTCGCCGAACAAAAGGTGAAATTTTTGTCCAGAAGGACCAAAACCGCTGCTGGCCTAAGTGTGAATTTTTCCCGTTTCAGGGAAGACTATCCCCAAACTCGATCAGCGAATGGAGCAGTGTCAGGAAAAACAAACATAAAAATATAAATAAATAAACAGGAAAATCGAGATAAGCGTGCCTTGGTGGGAAAAAGGCACAAGTCAACCACTTTCAAGAATAGTATACGATAAAAAAAAAGTCGCCCCTCGAACCTTTCTCTGGAAGTTCTCGTTCATCCGGCCAGCAACCGAACGCCAAGAAGACGAGAAAAGTCGTGAAAATTAAATTATTCCGTACACGGCGAGCTGTTCGTTTTATTCTCTTTTTTCCTGGAGCTGCCCGGAAAGGTGAATGTGTTCTGCGTGTTGCCTATCGCAAGGGGCAAAGCAACACCGGGAATTCGCTCGGGTAAAGTAGCTTGGGAGCTGACAAAACAAAGGCAAAAACAACAACAACAGCCAAACCAAACCAAACAACAAGCAGCAGCGGTAGACCAAAGTGCACCGGAAGTGGCTCCGACCTTTGAAGCGACCGGTCTGCGGTGAGTGGAATCGCAAACAAAACCCCTGGAATGCTGCTGAAGCGTAGTTAGAGAAGAAGAAAAAAACCGAAAGCGTGAATCTCAATGAGATGCTCTTCCAGCGGGCAAACCGAATCGTTCAGCTAGCGGAGATTCGCGCGAAGTTTTATTAAAATTCATGCAAAAGCCACGAACCGGGTTGATGCTGCTAGCTTCCAAACAGGGAAAAATCTTGAAGGGTAATTGCGCTCTACTTTTGACCTGGGCCAAAAGTCAAGCGCTTGTGTTTAGTTTGCAATTTGGGAAAGGTGAGGTAGGTTCGGGCATTGTCGTGTCACCCTGGCGTTGTTGTGCACTTTTTGGGGGAGAATCACGTGAAAAAAAAAAGAAAGAATCCTGTTCCTAATTTCTGCAAGCAGGGGAGGAAAATTGTTCGAAACAACAAGGGGTGCTGTTCTTCTTTGAAGAAAAACTCAACCGAGCAAAATTACGATCGGTACGTGTCAGCTGATTTCATTTCTTCCGGAACGTGAACGAGGCAACCAAACAGGTAGGAATTTCACTCTTTCCTTACATCGCATTTGTACCTTTACAGCTTCGTGGTTTGGATTTATGAATGCCAGCGCTTTAAAAAGGTGCACAAGAAACGCTTGAAAGATCGCTTTGGTAGAATGTTTCCCCATAGTACATTTTTTTCTGCATTCAGGCACACAGGTTTCTTTCTCCCTGAATGGTGCAAATACCTACAACACACGCTACTCGTGTTCCGTTCAAAAACGACACACCTGTACGGTTCTGTGGTTCGTATCCGGTTTTTGCAGCGATAACATTCCTCTGGAATATTCTAACAGAGGAAGAGAGGTATGCATATCCATTGGTTCGAACTGACATCACAATATGGATCTCTTTTCACCTGAACTGTACAACTGGAAATTCGAGATCGATGTTTGTACAGTTTGTACAGCTGCACAAAAATGTCTTAGGTGTCTGTGGGATCCCTGCATAACTATTTGCACATTTGTTGTAATTTTTTTAAATCGAGGCAGAGAGTAGATTTACTGCATTGCCAATTTGTTGGAATTTTATATCGCTCTTTCAAGCTCGAATCAAGGTCATTAATAGACCAAGGTTTTTTGAAACACTAGGTTCTCCGACTTTCACAGTAATTAGGCGAGAAGTGAGCGAGGCTCTCAATGAGTTTGTTTACAAACGTAAGATTATTCGCCTAGCTTCTCTGTGGATTGTTGGTAAACAAATCCCATGAGTTCCGCAGTTGCATATAGCCTAAATAGCCAAAATGGCTGAATCGGGAATTTGATATTCGGTAACACATCCTATAAATACACACCTTGTAATAAACTAGGTTCTGACTTTTACAGTAGTAGGCGTAAAGAGCGCAGTGAAATGGGGTGATGCTCGTTATGTTAGTTTACGAACTTTCTGTGTGATAAAATGAAAAGGCAAGCTTAGTGCTCAACTGTCCTATGGATTAAAGGTAAACAAACGCTGGCTGGCTGATTCTAAAATTTGAGAGATCGTATCATCTTCTATTTACCCCTTCCGTGGTATGAATAAGAAAATAGCAATTGCTTTGATAGCTTTCACTTAGCTCGAACTTTAGAATGGCAAAATTCGAAAGCATTTACTCAACTAGATATGAAAAAGCAGAGTAGATGATTTACTTTCAACCAGCTCCGGATTAAAAATATGCATGCCATTCGAAGTATTTGACTCACAAAACTGCTCGAAAATAGCAAAATCATTCACTAAAGCTTCATTCATATCAACCCGTGACTCGAACTACGAAGGAAAAAGAATATTTTTATTTCCACTAGAAACTTATTAATAGTGATAGTTAATTTTTTTCTTGAGGACTGTACTCGATTTTGACAGACAAATTTTGCTTGATCAATTTCAATTGAATGAACAATAATTGGGAAACCTTCATTTGGTATTCGTTCTTTAAAATGCAAAACTGTCTCATGTTGAACAGAGTTCATCCAAATTTCATAAATGTATCTAGTTTGAATTCTGATTTTGAGTTCGTATATTTAGAAATTTTTTATTTGCATTGTTTGCCTACATGACTTTTTTCAATTTTGCTTTGATACAATGCCCAAAAAGTTTTACCCTATACCTTGTTGAAAAAAACAATCTAAGAAATGGTACAATTGAAACAATTTAACTTTATTCAAGATACATCGTTTCATCAGAATAATATGATAATAATTATACTTTTCATGACAGCTTTGATAGTTAAAATATTGAAAAACCTTCAAACTGTAGTAAACTTAAACATTTTTTGAAATATTTCTTTCAATTTAGTTTTGCTTGCCGATGATTTTTATTAATTTATCAATATTAGAGAAATGAAATCCATAGGATTTTATTGCACAGTGTATCACTTAAAAATGGAAACAAATTTATTCTTTGCTAGTTTTGAAGTTAACAACTAATAAACCCTTCTGTGGATTTTTCCGATCTCATCAAAAAGTTGCGGTTTGCATCTATGGAAGTTTATTTATTTTATATAGGTCACGGTTGAGCAACCTTTTAAACAAACGGGTTAATTCAATTTTAAAATATTTTCAGCGGGCCTTACTCAAAATATCACTCACAAAAAATTTGTAAAGCTCCATGTACATATATTTATAGCCAAGTACTATGTTAAACGTCATTTTTGAATAAAGAAAAATTTTCTACGAATAAAAACTGAAAATGAGAAAAAATACAAATTCGTGTATTACTTATTTGAAAAGTTTGAAAGAGAATTTACTACGATTTATCATATGCAAAGCTGACAAAATCTGCTGGAATTGATAGTGTATATAACCTTCTAAATCTTAGTTAGTTTGATGGATATTTGTTTATTGATTTTTTGAAAATTTGTCGAGACCTTCGTAATGTTTAAAACAATTTTGAACTGTTTACTAAAAACAATCATTCTAATTGTTCTACTTCTCATCACTTCAAAGTCTTCTGGAAAGATATTTTACTTTTGAAAATTACTCTCTGTTAAGCATTGAACGTTGAATCTTTATCAAAATTTATTGTCAAAAATTCTTTTTCCCATAACTTAAATTTTCCTGAAGACTTTATTTTTCGCTACGACATGTGAAAACCTAATTTTTTAAATATATTATTACATTTAAAATTAGGCGTTGAGCAAAGTTAAGCAAACTCACAGATTTTTCAGCTAAATTCGTCAAAGTTCGAGTTCTCACTCTTGATTTCTTGAATCCTAGGTAAACTTCTTTGCCTTTTTTTTTTTTGGAAAAACCGTCATCAGTAACCTGAGTGTTATTTTATCGCCATTGGAAGGGTTTTCCATTGTACCAAAAGTATTTCTATAATTTTCCTCTCTGTATACTCATCATTAGCTTCCCCTTTTATTTTAATAAAAAACGGAAATTTGGAGGGCTTCTTTTGGTTCGTTTAACAGTTTGAAACAAGCCATTTTTTTTAACAAACAGATGGTTTTTTTTCTTCATAATTTACTTTTAAAAGTTATAAGCTATACCACAGCAACGAAAAATCTCGCATTAATTTTGTTTATAGTTTTAAGAGGAAACACTGTCTTCTCAGCATTGGAAGTTATTTAAATTTATTTACTTAAATTCTTTTTCTGTGCTTATCTTCGAGAAACTTCCACATTTTAACTTTTCCACGAAGCGCTCATTTGTTTCATACACAGAAAGAAAAATGTAATCTTACATTGCACGTTTTCACATCCTAACCACGAAAAATATGAAAAAGAGTATAATATTTAAAGGCTAAGATGAACTTTACATGTCACCGCATGCGAAATCCAGTGTCAACGTCAATTTGCCAATTCTGTTTTGTTTTCGTTCCTATTGGATTCCCAACGAAGGCGAACTTCATCAATTAGCATGCAATTTCATGCAAATCTTAGCGTTCGCAACGCTCGACCGTATTTTGTTGTACCTGCTCGTGTGCTGTTCGCTTCTGTTCGAATCGAGGTGGTGCATGCTGAGTTTTAAAGCAAGTAAGTGAGAAATAAAACTTAATACCCTTCTAATTATTGTAATTATTATATCAAATAGTCAATTTTATTTGTTCCAGAAAAAATGCACCTTGAATTCAACGAAAGCTCGGGCTACCCCAAGTGCATGACAACTTATTTTCCTATCAGCATGTCAAACGCCGTTGCCGTCGTCGGGGGAATAGCACCAAAAAAACCGGTATTCGTGAAAATTTATTGAATACGAATTTTTCTTGTGTGGATCAAATAAAATGTATGTTTAAGATATTAAAATCTCTTATCAACAAATATCGATGCTTTTCTTATTGGATAAACAACCATACCAAAAAGAATGATGGGAAACGTAGGTTTACAGTAAACAAATCAGTTGAAGGCGATGGGAAGTTTACATGAATTAAGCCGTATTGATACATGTAAATACCCGATTCCCTTCTACCCATGCAGTTGCATGTAATGTTACAAGGATTTTTCTAACTGTGTACAAACGGTGTTAAAACGGTTTTTAATTCGAAGTACCATATAAGATCGTTGCATATTGCATGTTAAGCATTTTCATTCTCGGAAAAATTCACAACTTTACAGATTTTTAAACAAATTTCGCCAAAAATTTCAGGTTACTTTTTTTATTATTTTTTTATTTTTTATTTTTTTTTTTAAACTGTGACCCAGAGATGGGTCTTGACTCAAACATTCAGTCAGCGAAAATTTTTTGTAGAGAAATGAATCCAAATGAAACAAACTTTTTCACATGTTTTTCTACATTAATTTTCATTTAGTCTAGCCCCTGAAATTTCAACTTACAGTTGGATTCATTTCTCTACATTACAGGTAACATTCTTGATTTTGGATTAATTTTACAGTTTTCAAGAATTTTCAGATACTACTGGGATTAAATTTCTTAAGCTACAAATCTAACTTAGAGAATGTGGATTGCTTATCAAAAAGTAAAATGACACAATTTATCAATGTTTGGCACGATTTCTTTATTAAACTTTCTGAGAAAAATCGTCCCAAACTTCTTCAGCCAAACCACATTTCGCTTTTTATTATGAGTCATGTTGATTAGAATTTCATGTCGACAAGAGCTCTCAATATTCAAGAACAAAAATTGTGCTCTTGTTTATGGTTTTATTTTTTTGGCAGTATTTCAGCAATTGATAAGTTGTAGCCATCCGATTTTTTATTTGATTTCCCGGTCCGCTTTCAGGTTTCAGTGATAGTTTAATAGCAGGGGAAAAATGGCATCTGAATTAAAATTAAACTCAAATATTGAGTCTCGCCTAGTTATAATATTGCTTTTTTGCCTTTTAAGAATGTGGTTTTCTTTAATTGATATTTTTTGGTGATTTACGACGAAAAATAAGACTGTTGTTTTTAACGTTTCGGCTTACTGATTTTCAGCCATCCTCAGAAAAAACTTGTTTTGCCGCGTGTTTCCTTGACGGCCGACGTATGATATTTGACTCGTATATCGTACGACGGCCGAAAAGAAAACACGCGGCAAAACAAGTTTGTTTCTGAGGATGGCTGAAATCCAGTAAGCCGAAACGTAAAAAACAGCAGTCTTATTTTTCCTCGTAAATCACCCAAATACATTAATTAAAGAAAACCGCAAGCATGTGCGGTTATCAAAGGCAAACAAATAAAGCCTTTAAAGAACATAAGAAATGCCAGAAAAAAGTTAACCATCTAAATTACTTCGGGACAAGTTACTGACATGTCAATTTTTTTTGTTCAGTATAGACTAGTTTTTTATGACAATCTATTGAAGATAACAGTCGATAGAAAAAAAGAAATCTTGTGCTTAGCTCATCTCTAATGTATGTATGATGATCGTAAGTTCATTGAAATTTTTCTTCAATTTCTCCTGCAAAGTTATGGAAAAAATAATCACTTTAAAATCGTTGAATATTTGAAAAAAAAAAAACTTCATCCAAGTTCCCAAAACTACAAAAAGCACAAAATGTTTAAGTTTTCGCTTATTTCATTGACGTTGTATTATGTCTGAACCCATAGATGCAGTTTATATAACTTTTATTGTTTAACAAATTTGTATTTTTTTTCTAGGCAATACTTGCTGAAGACATGACTTGAAGACAAAATTCCTAGAAATTTTTTAAATGGTTGATCTTTTATTTAATTTAAACAAACCTGCAGAAAATCCAAAACAAAATACTGGCTCAGTCACGATTTTTAAATTTTATTTAAAAAAAAGATTTCTTTTCTGATTTAAGGAAAAAAAGATGATTTTTGCATAAAAATCAAGTATCAGAGGTCGGCAAATGCCAAAACTATAAATTTAAAATCGATTTTGTCAAACATTTTTTCTTACTTAAACCAAAATTAAATTTAGACTTTTTGAACCCGCCATTGATTATGTTCTCGGCTGTGGTAACTATTGATGAGCTTCGAAGATTCATATTGCTTCGGTTTTACAAAAATTATAATTCAAAAATGGTAGTTTGAATGGTGATGAAGGAAATTGTGTATTTTTTGTTCATGGATAGTGAAAAAAATCTGATGCATCAGGCTACACGAAAGGCAAGCTGGGAGGACTAGGAAAATTAAATGGGAATCCGGATCTTAAATCAAGAAAACAAATTAGTGGATTCCTTATGTTCCAGAAGATTCTCGCATTGGATGGAAAGTTAAGTATCTGAGTCTGAATGTTGAAAAGTCTGAAATTGTTCTTAAAATTTTACATGTGAGGTCATGAGTTCTAAGAAGATATGATATCAAAAATAAACGAGAAGACAAATGAGAGGTTTTTTTAATCAAACTCCCAAGTAATTTTTCCATTACTTTTGGATTACTGCGATTGGATTTTAATCTTTATTTTTGCATATACAGTTACACTTTTTCGAAACAATTGAAAGGTTTTCTAATCTGATAGTTGCTAATTTTTTTAAAGATTTATTACATTTTGAAAATATTTTTAATTTTTTTTTATGTTCCAGAATATCTTCCAAGAGAAATCAACATTATTTTCTATTTTTCTCCAAAATAGTTGTAAATGTTTCCTTTAAGGTAATTTTCCATGTTGTATATGTTCATTGTATAGTGTTTTCTAATATTTGTGACAAATCGTGCAGCAAAAGGTTAGCTGTTGAATGGTTTTCTACAGAGATCAACATTATGTTTCAAGGTCTTAGCTTATATTTTGAAACTGGACTTCAATCAAAGTCAGAGGTTTTATTTTTTTAACTTACTTAGGATTCTGTAGCTTTGTGTTTTTACCTAAACTGAAATTGAAATTTCAATTTAAAAACATGAGAGAAATTTACGATGCAGAAAACATTCTCATTTGAAACACATACAGTAGGTATTTGCTCGTTAATCGGACGCTGACAGAAGGGTGAGCCCGACTATCGAAAGTGTCTGATTACCAAGAATTCCTTGACCGAAACATTTCGTTGATAAAAAGTGTTGTTTACTTAAAAACTCTATATTTCGTCGTTTTTATTGATATTTTATTGAAGGTTACATAATAAATAGTGAACGAATTAGTTTTAAGAACTACAAACATTTGATAAAAATACATGATAACTTCAATACTGCCTGATATCATAGCCGAGCTCAAAAACCATCTATGAATGTACAGGAACGCATTCGATAAGAGAAAAATTGAAAAAAAAATTTAATTTTTATAATTATTTCAACAAAACTTTCGGTTATTTAGTAAAACTGGCTTTGGAATCAGCTTTCCAAAAACATTCGATTACCGAGCATGTCCAACTTAAAATCGTCCGATTAACGATCGAGTACTGCATTTCAAATCTAACTGAAAACATCCAGATGTGATAAGGCTTATTTGACACGAAACTGTTTTTAAATTTTCTTACAGTTGGTACATATTTTCTGACTTTCTTATTCAAAAATATTTTTTAAATAAAATGTAATGATTAAAACATTTATTTCCTTTAAGTTTGTTTCTAGAAAAAATGCCATTTAAAAAAAAATGATTCCTGTATTTCCGTCTGGTTTTTTTTTTTTCTCAATGTGGGCATCCATCAGTAATTTGAATCTGAGTTATTGTTCCTCAAACTAATTTGAATATTTTACGATTTACGATCTCAACCTTGAAAATAATTCTGCTTCAGCATCAAATGTTTTCCTGAATTATTGTCAATAGCAGCCCAACAAAAACCTAAAAAGTAGCTCTTAAACAAAAAAAAAAGAGTCTAGGGTTTTGACTTAATCTCCAAAACCTGGAAAAAAAATTTGATCCCTTCTGTCTATCTTAAACCAAACTCATTCAATCGAATCTCATCTTTGCCAATTCCAATTCGCAACGCTACATTTCTCATTCATAAATTGGAATTGAAAAACCAATGGAGAGAATTCAATTTTCCCTCGACTAATTGCTTGTGCCGCCACGCTATATTCCATAATTTCACCGAAAATTTCAACAACGTGCTCCATCCAATCGAAAAACTATTACGCAAACAATGTTCGACTACCTTCCCCATTTTACCCTTCCTTCTCGCAAAAACCAATTCAACCCAATCCGAGCCACTTTACCCGGGAAAATCTTCTACATTGGCGTAATTGCGCTTTTCTTGCTCACGGCAGCCAATAATTTTCATGCGATGCAGCTCCCCAAATTCGTAATAAGTAGGGGAGCCGGAGAAAAAAAAACTGTTAGGGGAGGAGCGGGCTATATGCGCCTATTAAGCAGAACACTGATTTAATCAAATATCACATCGAATATATGTACAAAAACTATATACACGTGTGCAGGCATCAGTTTTCTATACATTGGAGTAATTTTTACGTTAAAATTTTTTTCTGTTTCCAAGGAAACGATTTTATTATAAGTAATGTCTAAAATGCCGAACCTCAAACCGTGCGGGTTAAATGCGCCTATTTATGTTTTGAACAAAATTTCTGTTTTTTGGGCAATATTTCCATATAACTTCATTGAAACTGCTAGAAAGTAATAATTTCCGTACGACAAAGCTGAAATTTTATGAATATCTTGTATTTTTACAATTTTATGGAATAAAACAAAAGTAAGGGTTGCCATACTATGGAGGCTGTTCATCCATGAGAGAAACTTTATCAAATCTGTTTTTAGATCTTCAATTCTCTTTTAACATGTTATTCAGAGCTTAGATTTGAAGGTTCAATGATAAAAATCATTTATTTATTCTATTTAACCTGTTATTTTAAGATGGGGGCATTTTACAAACATGATGGGGGCATACAAAAACACTCTTTTATTCCACTATACAATCATTATTAAACCTCCACAAAAGCTGAAATATGTTTCAATTCTTAAGTTTATTTGAGTAAGAATCAAAAACCACCATAGTTTTTGTTTTAAGCTTCTTTACGTATAATTTTTAAAAGTCGAAATATTACATCAAAATTCATCAAAACCTTGTATGATTTTTTAAATTTTTTTGAGTTTGTAAATTCATAAAATTCTTTCTTGCCTTACGTTTTAAGCGTATCACCCTCAAAATGCATTGGTCAGGTAAGCTGTCTAGTCAGCCATTTCATCAAACAGTCGTAGGGTCATTTAACCCGATAGGCCCATTTAGGAAACCTTTCCCCTACTCAGTGTGAATGTTCTGCTGGTTCTTCTTCTATCCTATCCTAGCCGAGCGGGAAAATCAACTTCCCTGACCTTCTTCTATTAGCCTTTTTTCTAGCGGCAGACCAGCTCTCTTTCCCACCGTTTTCCGTCCCTCAATGAGCGTCATCCGCCATTCGTGCGTCTCGGAAAAACCGGAGCACCTTCAACTTTGGTAACTCGACTCGTTCATGAATATTTTAATCTAATTATGAAGTTTGTGCGATCATCCGGTACATGGCTCTTGATTACGTGTGCAGCTCACTTTAAACGCTGCTCGTCCTCGTCCTCGACGTCGCAGAATCCACCCATCATCATCTATCCTGGGATGACGCGCTAGATACCGAAGCGCTGGGATGCCAGCTGGGTGTCTTTGTCCTACAGTTATTCGAACAAGTCGCGTTTTTCGCTGACACTCACAGACAGTTTTTTTACTGAACCCGAGGATATTTTTTTCAATATTTACCATTTTACCTTAGTGTAATAAATTTCACTAAAAAAAACTTATTTTTATGTTCATATTTTTTTTCATTTGACTAACCCTCTAAAAACTAAATTTTATTTTCCGAAAAAAAACCCAGAAACTTAGTTTTATAATAAAAAAACAACTTTTGTACTACGATAAACTTTAAAGATATGAAATATTTTTCGACCATTAAATAGATAAGAATGCTTCTTCGATCGTTATTTCAACAAATTTCAAACAATTTTTCCTAAATTGAAAAACATATTGTTAAAACTTATGTTTTCGGATAGAATTCGGAAGGCCAAAACACTTTAGCAGAGAAGATCTGCAGCTCCTACGGAAGAACCAAAACAGTTTGGTTGAGGAGATTTTCATTTTTAGATATTTTAAGTGAACTTCCAGAATCACCCAGATAAAAAAAGGACAATAAGCCAGTTCGGGTTATATAGAATCGAATTATTATTTTGGTTATAAAATTAAAACTACTGAACCAATTTTCATAAACACTACCATTTTTAAATTGTCCAAACATCTGTTTTCAGATGCGTCTTAAAAATTTGAGTTTGGCTTTTAAGGTCATCGGAAAACGATCTTAAAGCCAAAAAAAAACCTTTAAAAAAGGGTGTTTCATATCAAAGATAACTCGTTTTGTTGAAGTCGTATTGAAAAACTTTTGATTGAGATGCATTCAGATAGATTAACAGCTCATATTTAAATAATTGCATTGCTTGGTTTTACAGAACACAGCTGTTTATTTGAAAATTTTATTAAAAAAATTTCCAATGATTTTATAACAACAGAAAGTGTTGAAATCAATACGAATGGTGTTCAATTCTAGAATTAAACGATAGAATTTCAAAATTTTGAGGATCAAATCTGAGTTATATCGACATTTATTTTACGCTTTTTGTTACCCTGGCACAACTACTCGTAAATGTTAAATTTTATTTTTAAATAATGTTATAAGAAATCAAATACGGAACATCAATAAAGAATTTGAAATCTGCACGTGTATATTTAATCTATTTTATGTTGAAATACGGGTCAGCGAATTTCTGAAATCTCTCGTTGTATGTTAATCGCGGATCTTTACGTGATAAAAAAAATCACCAAAAAAATTAAAATAAAGTTAGTTTCCATTGGTTTTTATGAATTTATTGATAACATAAATTATCAGCCCAGTTTATCAATATCAGATAGCAATTAAATAAAAAACAATGGTGTTCAAGAAGAAAATGAATGTTTGTAAATTTTTTTTATATTTCCTTTCAAGGCGTATGACATCAGAAACCAAAAACTTCTTTTACTTTATGTAATCTTCAAGACCGGATTAAAGGGGGGGCAAAAGGGGCAATTACCCCGGGCCTCCCGAGAGAAAAGAAAGTTTTAACATTACTTTAATCATACTTCTACAAATCCATGAAAAGAAATCAAAACTAGAAAATCGGAATGAAAACTTTAAATACAAAAACTAAAGGGCCTTCGTGAAATAATATCTAGATTTGTTTTTGTCTTAAAAATGTGAAGGAGCCCTCTAGAGTAAGCAGTGAAGGAGCTCTCCCACATTTACGAGTTGGGAATATAAAAATCTTCTGGACAAACCCGAATTCTAATAAAAATTAAGTAGAATATGAGCCAAAACACATCAAACTCTCATTTTTTTTATCGAAACATATCAGTTACGATATTCTGTACAGAACAGGTAAAATAAAGTAAAAACATCTCTTCATTATCATTACATTCAAACGTCTTGCACAACAATAATTTTTGTTGTTACGTTAAGTTCCCAAGTTATGGTTTACTGCACTAAAATAGTAGCTAATTTCGCTTTATGATAAACATTTCAGAATTTTACCCTAGCAGTTTCCGGACTAATACCGCGTATTATAATTATTTTTCACCTTTCAATCATTCTTATTGAAATTTTCATTGGTTTATATGTTCTAAACCCTTTTCCCTCCCTATTTTTTAAAGTAAAATTAAAAAAAAACTGTAGATGCTTAAATTGGACCAATCTACAGTACAGGGTTTCTTTATTAAATTTTCATCCCAATTACTGTCTTAGACTTGAAATTTCTCGGAACATTTTCAACTGATTTTACCAAAATTTTATCATATACTGAAGTAAATATCCTGAATTCAGCATACCATTTTCCAGATGATAATTCTTAAATTATCTTAAAAACGTTCTGATAGTTGAGTAGCTCATATCATTGAGTGATTTTCTCGTATGAATATTTCTATGAACTTAATCTTATCGTTTTCCAGATTCAATTCATTGGGATTTGCAAGTCTTGTGTTGATTCTTCAGTTACTGAAGTTCAGTTTTATATTTTTTCTGAATTTTGAAAATTCAGGATCTTTGTTTAAGGTACTTAACTCATTTGGATTCCTTATCTGATTTTTTTTTTCAATAATAACTGATTCTGTGTATTAAACATTTAATCTTTATTCTCAATTTTTTTTCAACCGATCAATTTTGCTAAGGACTAAGGCCTCTTTTCCTTTGGGGGCATCGAAAGAAACTTTCGTCACATTTAGAATAACAATTTGATAAAAAAAATTATCTGATGAGAATCATACTCAAAAACATCTCATGAAAAGGTTTTTTTTTGTGTTTCAAAGACATATAATTGAAATTCACATTTGGTGCAATTTCTGCTTTTGCTCTGATTGTAACTTAATTCAACTCATATTTTGTTTCTCAAAATTTGATTTGAAATTATGGTTTAGATTTGAGACACTAAATTTGGTTCTGAATATAACGAATTCTTAAACTCTTATATCTGTATCTCTATAGAATGTGGATTTAATCATTTTGTTTATTTTTTTATATATGTTTCAAATCTGCATGAATCTTCCTAATTGTCACTAGGTGAATATTTCTCGAATAAGCATAAACCAAACGATCAATGATGATATGAAAATCATTTAAAATATCTATCCGGTCATTTATTTTTAGATTAGAGAATTTCAGTTGGTGATAAGGGTTTTAAATAAATGAAAAGTAAATTTTGCATTAGGCAGTTTAAATCAGATCTTTCAATTCTAAGAAATTTCTAAACTCTTCCGCAATGTCTGTACATGATAAATTAACAATTTTTATTTGATAATACCAGAAACTATTTTCTACGCAGACAACATGGCAATTTGAAGATAGTATACCGAACTCATCTCCAGTTTTTTATACGTTTAAAAAGTTTTGTATTTTTTGGGATAGCATTTGAAAAAAATCGAATTAAAGGGCCTCCCGAGAAAAATTGCCCCGGGCCCTCCGATGGCTTAATCCAGCCCTGGGCATATATGATGTCAGTCTAATTGGGAGTAGATCTTTGTGTGCTGAAGTGTGAAATTTCAGTTCAATGAAAATTCCACCCATAAGGCTACGGAATAACTTATCGAAATTCTGACAGTTTTTATGAGTTCCCAAAGGTGGCTTTCCTAGGAAGGATGGAAAAAGAAGTTGTTTTGGAGACCAAAAAACGCGAAGCTTCTAAATAAATCTTAGAAAGACGGTTATTACACCTACTTCTTTCAAGTATTTTCCTCCGTAAATTCGCCCTAGTTTAACATGCCGCGCAAGTCGTGAATCGAGCCCACGACGATCTCGGGAGTTAACTGCCAGGCTATACGTTTTGGCATCCAACCCCAGCCTGGAAAGTTCTCTGGCGGTAGCTTGTTTGCATGTCAAAGGACGATTTTATCAGTAAGTTTGCTTTTAAGTTAGCTTCGTGAACTTGTTTGGTCATTTTCTGTTACAAAGAACTTAGGATATGACAACGGCGACTAAGTTCGTGTACCTACACAAACTTCCCTCATTTTGCCAAAATCGTTTTCTTTGGTCTTCTTTGGAAGCTCGACCCTGGGAAGAAAGTCCGGGTTTTAGGAAACTTCAGCACATCAACTTTTTAGTTATTGGCGCCTCAGTGTTGCCTCAGTTAAGCTACGTATTTTTGCTAATGATAGTTTTCATTTTCCTTTAGCATGCAGTGGGATTCAGTCCTGATTAAAATCAGTAGCTGTTGGTTTTTGAGAGTGTTCTCGCATTGTTTCAGCTTCGACTTCCGAAGGAATTTGAGACGGGACATGTTCTGGGGCGCACAAAGAATTCCAGATTGAGAATCGAAAAATGTAGGCCAATGTGAAGAATCGTGGGTCTTGGGTAAACGTCAGTCATTTTCGAAGCTCAAATGATTTGTATTATAATAAGTAAGCCTTCGTGTATTTGTTAAACAATGAATTAGTAAAAATGTTGTTATTTTGCATGGAACACACAATGTATTTTCGTTTTCGATTCTCAATCTAAATATGAAGTTACAGCCAGTGACAAAAGTGAAAATCCGAGAACAATTTTCACTAGTATTTTGCTTTTGTGGCTTATCGAAAACGCTCACTGAAGAAGGTAGTAAGTTGCTATCGAAATACCGGTAAATGAACTTTTCATTTACCGTGGTTGAATTAAAAGGAATCTTTCGATTGCTTTGATTCAGTTGAATCATTCAACCAAGTAGGTTCACAATACTACAGATTATACCCGGATTTATTCATTCTTCTTGGCAAATCAAATAAAAAAAATTGTGAAGTAAATTTATTAATTATGCCTCCAAAATGAACTGTTTTGAGCAAGTTTTATAAACAATAACCATAAAATTTTTATTAAAAAAACATGGTTTTTAATTTTTTTTCTTGAGTTTTGTTGAGCAATTTTTGCGTTTTGCTCGGATTTATGGTCGTCAATTTTGAAATCAAATGCCCGGATTTTTCAAAGTTTTTCTATAAATTGGCTCGGATTTGTCCGTCCCGGATATGTGCTAAAATATTCTGGCAATCTTAAGATAGAGTTTAACCTTAGATCTTATTAACTGCTATTTTTCATTTCCCTATTTTTTATGATTTTTTTAAGAAGATTCTTGACCTGCCTCTAAAAACGCTTCATAGAGTTGAAACTTGACCATTTTGGGCCATTTGGGCCATTAAGAGATTGTTTTTGGGCGTGAAAGAATATTATAGGACAGTTATTACTCTCGTACGTAATGACCGATTCTTTCCGATTTCTTTTTCTCAACTTTAATACCATATTGGAAGAAGTTAGCCCGTGTCAAACCAAATTTTTAAGTTAAAAATTGCAAAATGTGTTGAAGAATTTTCAAACAATCCATCATTGAGTTGAAATAATCGATGCTTTAGCATCGAAAAGCCTATCATGCTCTCAAAAACTCTTTTTAATTTCGTTACCTTTTAAGACTAAGTCGAATATTGTTTGTGAAGTACCGTTACAGGTTTTTTTTCACAACGTTTACCAATTTTATGATGCTGGTTATGGTTAATGGTTAATGGTTATTTCTTCAAACATGGGTAGAAACTTGGTTAGGATTTTTAGAAATCAGTTATGAGGGCTGTAGTAGCCACTTGAATTTATTTATTACATTTTCTTTGTAGATAAAGGAAAAGTTAGAAGTCCATGAAAGGCCTAAAGAATTTCTAATATGAGATTTTGAAAATCAACGATGTTCAAAATGGATTGTTCGACCATTCTATAACATAATCTGCAACTTTTTGTGAAGAAACTAGGTCTGACACGTGCCTTCAAACATGGTTTTTAGGTTGAGAAAAGCGTTCATTTCGTACGAAATTGAATACTGTATAATATCCCTAAACGCCTCAAAACGAACGCCTCAAACTTCTAACGATCGCGTATTTTTCCGACTTCCGGAAAATTATAGAAGTTTCTATAAAGTTTGTTTCCCCTATTTTGAAAGCCTGTCCGTTCTTTGATGTGGATGAGAATGTAAGGGATACTTAGGAGTCTAGTGTCTAGTAATTCAACTTTTAATTTCATAACTCGCCGGAATGCCAAAAATTTATAAGACCTTTGAAAAATACGGAAATTGTAAAAAAAAAAACTGAAAAAAAATTCAAACCAAAATGATTATTCGATGATTTTCAAAGCACAAGTCAATCGTTTGGCAGACTGCAACAGAATTGTTGAATAAATTAAAATTTTCTTTTTCAAACTCTAGTTAAAGTTCTAGGGAGATTCCAGTAAAAGTTATATTGCTAACCATTAAACTTCTTAAATTGTAGATTTTTTTTAAGTCGTTGTTGCTCTGAAACTTGTTTATGTTTTTCAGATAGATTTGTTAGTTTACCTACTATCAATGATTTATTTCACTCAAAACTGATTAACTTTAAACCTTCTTAAAGCCATAAAACTACTACAAGAAATGATAGACAAAATCTGACAAAAAATTCGAGGTCACGACATACTGAAATATATAAAATCAGTTAAATAGTACATTTACACCAAAAACTTTGTAACCTCGTGAAATTAACATTCTCTTTCTAAATGATTAGTTTGTACATTAAAAATCCCTTAAAAACCAAAAAGGCGATAAATAAATAATCGTAACTCATATGAAATGAGCAACTTAAACTAAAAATTGATCATTACATATAAAATGAATAATTTTGAAATGATCTGGATGAAGTTTGGATTCTCGAAGCTTGGTTTAAGATATTGTTTTACTTTAATGGTTTTTCTAATTCTTATTAATGAAAGGACGAGTAGTCAGGTGAGATAAAAAATGTCCATATCAAATTTGGGATTTTTAAGCAAATATAAATTTTTAAAAACATGTGTTAATTTATTGTCGTATGTTGTACAATGATGAAATAAAAAGAAGGAACTTTTATTGATTGGCGTGACTTTGTGACTGGATTTTTTTTTTATTTGTGTGAAATTATTTAAAAACAAGTGTGTTGATACAACTACTGTTTCAAAACGAACTGGCAACCATTCCTCAGTTTGCTAAGCTACTGTGCCATTGAGCCTTCCGTCTTTATTCATGGTTTGGATAGATGGAGGATAAAAAGGTGCAAACAGCAAGGAAAGGGAGGTAGTTTGGCAGCAGTAAACAACCGGTACATCCGGTTCCCTGTAATCGGCTGTGTCCTAGATCATCATTTTAAAACAAGACGAAGAAGGTGGAAAAACGCGCTGCTGAAAAATCTCTACCAACTTCCATTTGTGAAGCTTTAAGGTATGAAGCTTCCTATGTAGGGGAAATGATGAAGAACATATGGGGACATAATTTTAATCAAGTGACAAACTTTGTGTCAGGGTTGATGAAATTTTTTCCAGTTCTTCTTTCGGGAGAGTTTTTTTTCATAAATAACTTTTACAGATACATATATAGATTATTTTAAACTTAAAATTTTACCCAGACAAGTTCACATAAAATATTCATTCCTGTTTTCGAATTTGAGACACATTCGACAGTTCAAGCGATGGGCATCACATCACATCGTTTCGAGCTGGCTGACTGTTCAAACTTTGGCTGTCCGTCGAAAATTCTCTGCAATATTCACATTTCACCCTTAATCGCCATGTTGACAAAATATGTGGTAGTTCAGGGAGAAAAAAAAAGAACCACAGTTCCGATGCACAAAACAAATGTGGCTTTCCGTTGAGTTGCACACAGGCAAATTTGTAGCCGGGAGAAAGGTCGAAGAAAACTGCCAAAACTTCAACCACGAAGAGATTTTGCCTTCCCCAACGAAATCGTACACGGATCTGAGCCATGAATTGTAAAATGGGAAGCATCACAAGTGCCATAAGTTTGCGATGGACGATTTGGCATTTTGGCGAAGCAAGGACCGGGAGACAAGTTTTGACACATGAGAATCCGTTTCGATCCGATGAATCCCCCGGATGCCCTAAACTGCGGCAGATCGACACGGCGCGGCGCAGACCTTGGAATGTCGAAACCGAAAGGAAGAATCGAATGATGAAAAAGGAAACTATACAAAATATTCACGAGTTTTCACTCCCCCGGAAAACGGATGAGGAAGGTAGCAAAAGTCAGTCCCGTGAATAGTTGAAGGCTCGTGACTGGCATTTAGAAAATGTTCCTATGCTCGGTGTGTATGCGAATGGGTATTTTAGAATCGAATCGGACGCTATTTTTATCGCACCGTCAAACCACAAGGGAGTCTAGGAAGAGTTTTGCCGTAGTTTTGTTGCGGATCTTTATTCGTGGATTGCAGGCATTTGCAGGATCCGAATTGTGAAATGTCAATTTGTGTTGGATCATATGTGTTGACGTTTGAAAATGTGAAAGAAATTTTTAAACCATCTATAAAAACATGAAATTTGAACAACTTGGGAAAACTTACAAAGATTTAAAATAAGTAATATTGCCCCTAGGATCAAATATTCACCTTTAATTGCTAAACAACAACACAAACTTGCTTTGACTCCATCCTCGGTCAGTCAGGAAGCTACAAATCAATATTCCCACAATGGCAAATCACCAGCCAGACATTCACAAAAAGCACAAGATTAATTGATGCCTCCACACGGACTGTAGGATAGCCATTAATAATAGTCTCGGGAAAAGCAGAACCGAAAAAAGCGACTCATTCTTGCAGAAAGTCCTAGAAAAAAAACGAACAACTCTCACCGAAATCTGCCACATATAGCTCAGTTGGCAAGTCTGTTGTCTCCTGAGCCGATGTCCGCGAGTTCGAGCCCAAGAGCAAACATCGAACACAGTTGTACCGGATAAGTTTTTCAATAACGATCCGCCAACTGCACCGTTGATAAAGTCGCGAATGCCATAAAAATGGTAAAACGACTATAATCGAAACAAAAAAAAAAAAAAATAAAACACAACATTCACCAACTCTCGAAGACCACTCTGCCATGCCAGGTTCATTATCTTGCCGCTTGAGTGGCAGCTGGAATTGGAATATTGCTGCCCCGTTCCAGATTTGGAATACTAATCATAAATTGGACACCAAATGGCCGATTCTATGTGGTTGGATAACTTTTGGCTATGTGGTTTTCACAAATTTTTACATGTCCCCTTTATGCTCAAACATGCGACGATACACTCCACAATATGCTTGCGGCCAAATTCGGTAAAGCTGTCTTTTGAAATTCTTCGGAAAATTGGGGCGGGGAAATCCCCAGATAAAGTTCCGTTGCCTTACATGGTCAGTCAGTCGTAATGGTTTTACTTTAGGGGAAATTTTCTCCCATCATTGTAACACAACTACGGGTGGGCTCAGGAATTTGCCTCCACACGAAGATGTTTTTTTTTTCGCTTCCATTCTGCTGTATTGTAGTTTTGTTTGCAGTTTTTTTTCCTTGGAGATAACACAAAAAGCTGTGCGTAGCTTTCGGCAAAGTATTGGGAAAAACAACTTTGATTGGCATACTTTCTAGTTTTATTGTGTGGTAGAGCTACGCTTGATTTAATGCATGTTATTCAAGCTCCAAAGAACGCACGGATCAAGCTAAGATTTATTATCCCCAAAATAGGGACAACCTACTTGCCGGAGTTTGTGCAAACATGATGTGGAATTGTTTTTTTTTTTTTCAATAAAGTTGTCGAATATTCTGTAGTCTATTTTCATTATGTCGAAAAAAAAATGAGAGATTTCTTCAAGTCATATCAAGCTCAAACGCAGCCCTTAATTATGAGATTACATTAGAAACCTTTTCACCAATTTACGCAGTCAGTCAGTGTACGAGTGTTATTAGAGTTGTTAATTTTAGTCCTGAAACCATCATAAATATCAAGTGGCTGCATCATAAGGCCAAAAACTGTTAGGCCGAAAGTTGTGTGATCCTTTGGGTAATCTAATTTAAAATACAGCTTAGTTCAGTAAAAAACTTCCTTTTGCTGATATCCAATTTCCTAAAAATATGACAAGCAAAATTTTAACAGCATTTTGATGCCAGTAAAAATGACTATCTGACTTACTTTTCAAAATAAAAATTCAAACGTTTTCCAGATATTTCGATGCAAGAGAAAAAGAATACAAATTATTAAACAGTTTTCTTCAAAATCCATTATTATCTAATTGAGAGCTGACAAAACCGTTGACTATTAAAAAAGCTTCTTTGTATGCGTGAGAATGGCTCCGTTCACATTTATCACAAAAACAATCACACAATAATTCCACAAAAATTTGTAAAACACAGAAAAATATCGACAAAACTAGACATCTAAATTTCTAGCAATATCACTTCTCACTTCCACTGTCGGGAAATTCATTACCTTTCACCATGTATTTATGTCATAACACCAAACGATAGCATTTTGTAAACAACCGCCATGGAAGCCGAACGGAGAGATCAAATAGTGCACAGTTTTCTTGAAAATCCATTGTTGTCGGCATCGAAGCTAGCTAAACAGCTTAAAATGCCCAGAAATACCGTATGGCGTGTTATCAAGCAGTACAAGGAAACATTGACGACGGCTCGGAAGCCGCATTCGAAGCGTCGGAGTGGAACTGTCGACCGGAAACTGCGTGGGAAAGTCTTCAAGGCCGTCAAGAGGAATCAAAATCTTTCAGACCGCGATTTGGCCAATAAGTTCCAGGCCGTTCACAGTACGGTGCGACGAATTCGTCTCCGGGAAGGAAAAAGGTCATTCCGAGCCAGCAAACAGCGAAATCGGACGCTGAAGCAGAACAATGTGGCCAGAATCCGTGCTCGAAAGCTGTACGACCAAGTGCTGACCAAGTTCGACGGATGTATTCTGATGGACGATGAGACCTACGTGAAGGCGGACTTTGGGCAAATCCCAGGTCAAAAATTTTATTTGGCGACGGCTCGGGGGGATGTACCTGCAAAATTTAAGTTCGTGTTTGCGGATAAATTCGCCCGCAAGTACATGATTTAGCAGGGGATATGCAGTTGTGGACAGAAAACCAAAGTCTTTCTCACTGACAAGACAATGACATCAGAAGTCTACAAAAAAGAGTGCCCACAGAAACGGATTCTGCCGTTTATTCGTGCCCACGACCGTCCAGTAATGTTTTGGCCGGACCTCGCAAGCTGCCATTACAGCAAAACGATTATGGAATGGTACGCAACGAACGGGGTCAGCGTAATACAGAAGGACCTCAACCCCCCAAACTGCCTCCAGTTCCGGCCGATAGAGAAATACTGGGCAATCACGAAGCGGAGGCTTAAGGCAAACGGAAAACTTGTTAGGAACATGACTCAAATGAAGAACTGGTGGAATCAAATCGCCAAAACGGTGGACGAAAAGGGTGTGCGCCGAATAATGTGCCGTATTACGGGAAAAGTACGAGAATTTCTTCGAAACAGCAATGAATAATTTTTTTAATTTTTTTTTATGAAAGAGTAAAGAAAATGCTACATTTGTATGAAAAACAAATTATGAATTCGTTAATAAATGACTGAACTACACGCAATTGTTTGTGTTCCAATATTAAATGAAGCAGACTTTAAGAATCATCAGGAGAGTCGAGGCTCGTACCAGCAATTAAAATTATAAGCGAGAAACTATGAGAGGATCGTTAAAATATCCAACTTATTTTTTTCCGAAGAGCTGAAAGTTATGCCTAGCTATTAGTTATTTCTGTTAGTTACAGAGATCATAAGCTATAACGCCGATTCCTGACAATGAAACATATTATGTTGAGTGGTTGACAAATCTTTCGAAAAACTCTTCAAACAATTTTTAACGGTTGAATCCTTTAATAATACTGCTAATGGCAAGGCAAATATCAGATTAAAGTATGTATTAACTGGTTGTTTTGTGAAAAATATCATGATTATCCAAAACTTTGCTCCTGTAGAAAAAAACCATAATTTTCAAGACGAAAATTTTGATTTTCGCTCTTGTTTGTTTAATTCCCAATCTACGAACTCAACTAGCCAAGTATGATTGGCTAACCTAATGATGATTCTGCTACGTTTTTGTCAGATTTTGCAAAGTGACATTCCAGTTTCATTGACACTGAAATAATAAAGTCTTGTTAATTTCAAAACAGCTCAAAAAATTGCCATGTATAATCAGGACTTGCCGGAAAGTTTTTTACAAAAAAAAGGAACGCTCCGGCCTGGTCCGGTTGCCAGGATTTTGTTCAAAAGCCTTAAATCCAATTAAAAATCTTCTGATGTATTTTGATGGAAAATTAATGTATCGAGTGTTTTTTTTTCATGATCTTTATTCTATAATATTTGGGTTTTGACCAAATTTACCCCGATATTACCCGGTTTATGGTTGAACATTTTGTATTCAACTGCCCGAATTTTTCCATGTTTTTAGTTGAAATAGCCCGGCCTGGATACGTGCGGAATATATTCTGACAACCTTATGCTGAATCCACCAAATTGCTCTCATTTTCTATCAAAATTGGGCCCAAAAGAAGCGAAAATTAATGAAGGATGCAACTACCGAAAGAAAAATTGGACGATGTATTGGAGCACTGAATGCAAATCATTTGCCAGATTTGTCTATGCGCTCATGATTAAGGAATAAAGCATTAGACATTTTGAAATTGAACGATTTCGAGTAAAAATGATCATTGATGATTGATGAACCAACGAACCTTCATGAAATCCCAAAACTGAGTTTTAATCAATTTATTATCTTACATTCATTTAACGATTTTGCAACAATTTATACATTCAGAAATAAATAGTTTAAAAAAATTAAATTCTTCAAATTATAGATACTTAAATAAATATCATTACAGCTATTTCTGACACCGCTGAAGAAAGTCATCCAGTATTTGATATTAAATATTTTTACTCATTTGAGAACTTTGTTGAAGACTGCAAAAGGAAATTGACTAATGTTATGAGAAATATCTATGATTCAATTAGGGCTAAATTGAAAAAAAATCGTCAAAATTACCGTTTTTTTAATGAGGAAAAAATAAACAACAAGAAAACTACTGTCACTTTTTTTTCAGAAGTCAAAACTATTCATGATCTTGGAGAAAATAGATCGTAGAGTTAAAATCTTTAATTTACAAATTTTTGCAATCCTCTACAATTTTGCCAAACAGTACACAAATTGATTATATGAATTTTTACCCATTTTCCAAAGTTATGCAGAAAGCAAAAGCTGCTAGAAAAAAACTTATTGTATATTTACAATTTGCGCCCTCAGGTTAAACAAAATCAGTTCCCTTCCATGGATAAGTGTAAATTTTGTTGCCATGTATAATTATAAGATAACCTTTATTTCGACCAAAGAAAGCATTTCGATCAAACGGATGGTTTTTGAGAAAACCGCATTGTTTACAGTTCCATTTTTAAATGAGCTTAGCTTTAATTTTGCAGAAAATCTGGTTAAATATTCAAACAAAACTAAAACAAACAGGTAAAAAACGGCGATGATCTATATAAATCAACTTCTATAAAATGAAATCCATTGTTTTGAGTTCGTCTTGGTACATCTTCGTACTTCAAAATTTGAAATTTTGAAGGGGATGGAAAAATTTAGATGATCATAAGATATCAAAAAAGACAGAACATAAGCTGAAAATATCATAAATTTTCCGAAAATGATAAAAATGCTCACCAACGCAACTTGAACGCACAATTTCCGGGTTTGTGGGCGAAACTTTTCGAAAAATTTATGATATTTTCGGCTTATGTTCTTTCTTTTTTTTTTTTTTGATATCTTATGTTTATCTCAATCATTCCGTCATAATTTGCGTTTTTGTGGGCGTTGCGTTCATGGGCCAATGCATGTGTTTCGAAAAATTAATTATATTTACGGCAAATGTTCTTTTTTTATATCTTACTAGCTGATTTACCCGGCCTTGCTCGGGGTTGCATCAAATATAAATCAAAATGAGTCGTTTGATCTAACAAAATTTTGGTAGCTTTGTATTCAATATGTTTTACATATTTATTATGAGAAAATTTTACCCATGTTGTGCCATGTATGTAAGCTTTGAAAGTTTTGTTAGTGTTTTTCAAGTTTTGAATAAGAATATTTACTGTGTTTCTCTTTTTAATATTTTTGAAACACTTATAGTTATGAGGTTCGTATTCATAGACATTAAAAATAATTTCCCATGAATGCTTTTTTATTTCATCACGAAAAACATTTTATACCCACCCTTTCTTCAAGGAAGCTTGAATAGCTTTGGCCTTTGGTTTTTTTTTAACTTGTTGAAGACTCATTTTTCATGTTTTCAAATGTTTTTGTACTTTTCGTTGTTTTTCCACACCGTTTTATGATTAGTTTTTCTTAAATGTTCCAAGTTCCACTAATAATTTTTAAAATGATCTAAAAGAAATTATCTCGAAACCCAAATCGCCCATTTTATGATGTTATATCAAAAGATTTTTTTTCAATTTTTCTATTCTTGGAAAAAAATCTCATTAATTATTGTTAGGAGTGATAAAGTAAAAATTCTTGGTCGTAGTCGTAGATTGACCGATAAAAACGAATTGTATAAAACTTAAAACTAAATACTTAATTTCAAATAAAGTTTCTTGCGTTGGATTCGGTTTTTTCAGATAATGCACGTCAAATTTTTGAGTCCTCCATTTAGATTTCTTGACGGCTTTCAAAGCGTTAAAATCACAGCTCTCAACTTATAACTCTGAATTTAGTTACTTTACCTTTCTCAATGAAGAATTCTGAAAATATGAAAATGGTTGGTTCTTAAAAGCTTGATTTTAAGAAATTAGCTTAATCCGTTTTCAGCACTCAACCCAAATTCATAATGAAGATAAATCATTGCATCCATACTTCACACACTATATACTTTTATAGACTCCAAAGCCCTGCAGCAGTGGTAGGGAGTACTTTGAAAATCACTACAATTCAAGTCAATACATACTTTACAGGTTAGTTGTATTTTTCAGTCCGAAATGTTAGCTCATTATTGCATCCAAAATTCTCGTATCTAACGGTACCACGTGCTTTCAGTAGTAGAAAGCACAAAAAACACCCGCCAAAATTTCCCCTTTTAAATCTTTAACGTTCAGCAAGCTTTGATTTGCTTTCCAGTACACGTGAACTTTGGACGGTCGCCAAAGTAACGTAACGTGATGGTGTGGGGTGCTTTTCTTGGGGTGGGGTGGGCAATTTGGTAAAAATTGACGGAATCATGACAGCTGAGTCATATTGCAATATCTTTCGAAAAAAACCTTGAGGTATCCCTCATCAAGACGGGCCTCGAATAGCGCTTCGTTTTACAGCAGGATAACGATCCGTAGCATACGGCCAATCTGACGAAGTTATTTTTCCATTTCTGCCGCATCAAACCCCTTGAATGGCCCCCACAAAGTTCTGATCTGAACCCCATCGAAAATCTGTGGGCCATCCTCGATGCTCTGATTGATAATACTGGTGTGACAAATAAAAGTACTTATTTTGATGCCCTGGAGCATGCGTGGGAAGAACTCGACCCACAACACCTCCACAACCTTGTTGAAAGTGTGCCGAAGCGCTGGCAGGAGGTGTTGAAGGCTGAAGGAGGCCATACCCATTATTAAATCGTTCTTGTTTGCCTTCAGTTTGAATTATTTGAAGCTGTACTGATCTGGACACTTTATTTTGCCCCTGTTTTTTTATGGAATATTAACTGTTTTTTATCTATCAGAAAAACTTTCTTTTTTTTCCAGCGCAACATTAACAAAAATTGGAAAGAACATAATAAACAATATTTTAAAAATGATTACAATGTGTTTTCGTTGAATTTTAACCAGAAAAATAAAAGAAATTGAAAAAAAATTATTTGGACACTTTATTTTGCCCCTCACTGTAATGGCAGATTTTATTTTCCTGATAAATTTTTACATAAGATGTACTATTTTAGATCATTGAACCTACGGCTTCAAGTTTGAACAATTAAAAATAGTTTTTTACAGAATCTAAGAAGAAGGATAGAATTACGAAATACAGGTTGCAAATGTATTCGAGTTTCCAGTTTATGTATTCCGCATTTCTTTTTTGTTTCGATTATAGTCGTTTTAACATCTTTATGTCATTCGCGACTTGTATCAACGATGCAGTTGGCGGAAAGTCATTAAAAAACTTATCCGGTACAACTATGATCGACGTTTACTCTTGGGCTCGAACTCACGGACATCGGCTCAGGAAGCAACTGACTTGCCAACAAAACTATATCACAAGCCCTGTATTCCGCATACTGGATAATTTCCCTCTTCAGGTGCATATTCCTCCGAATGACCCTACTCCAATAGATCCGTTATAGCTTCCTTTAACTTCTCGAGGCATTCCATGTGCCCTCTAAGTAGTAAATGATCACGTAAAAGTTTCTGATATGCAGTAGTTTGAAAGTAGCGAAATTCTGATACTGTCGGTGAAACCTATTCGAAGACCGTACTATTGATTTTACTGTTCAAAAATATAAACTACTTCCATTGTCGATCAGTCCACTTTAAAGTGCACGAAAATTCACTCTCTTGCTCCATAAATCATAACGCGATCAACTGTAATTGCTGTTGAATCCCGAGCAAGTCCATCGGTCCGATAGATATTTATAGCTTTATAGTGGGAATTTCACGTTCATTCTCTTTCGCTGCTGCTTGAAGCTTGAAGCCACGTGTACCCAATTCGGCCAATCGTACGGCAAATAGTAATCACCAATAATGGGTTATATTTAATTTTCGGGAAAAATCTCCTCGCACGCGAAAACAAAATATGACATCCTGCCTTCAACTGAAGGCGGGAGCCTAGAGTAGTGCGATATTGAAACCTTCGTCCTCTGCCCGATTCCGATTTTTCGGTGGGCGAGTTGAGGGTCTTACGCTCGCTCTGACGATTCGATTGTTCTTTGGCAACATGAATGAGTGATTGTATGAATGGACGGAGGCAGTGGAAGTTAAGGAAAAAAATTGGTTCGTGCTCGATGATAATCGAGCTATTTTAACATTGCAATAAATCATAAAAAGCACTTCATGGGACGCGTTCACTTCTATTATTGGGTTTTGTTTTGCTTATGTCAGTTGATATACTTCAATAAGTATGTTTGAAGAGATTGTCTTATTTTAAAACCGGCATCACAAAGTTGTTTTGTTAAGATTCGATAGACTTTTAGCTTTCAATCGTTAGGTTTGTCGTTGTTTAAATAGAAAGAACAAGTTTTGTGATCCTGATCAGTTGTGATAAACTTCGACTTGATTGACATTTGTTAAAGTGTCATGAATAAAAATTGATAATAATAATAATAATTAGATATAATGATTTCTAAGTGAATTTTAAATTGCCATTTATTTAGAAAGCTTTTTACTATGTTTTGAGATAATCTTAAGATTCGCCATTCACTAAATTTCAATTTGGTACTCAAGAATACTACAGTTACATCACAGTTCTCTTAAAATTAACAATAAACCGTTCATAGAGCCTGATAAACGATTCCATTTGCAAATCTTACAGTTCTACTCAGTGAGCAATAAAAAAAAGAAATGCGAGAAGGTACCATTCATTGTTGTATTTGTCGTTCAACAGTGGCGTCTATCGATGTTTTCTCGCTTTTCGGCTTCAAAAAATCACATTCTTTTGGCGCGTAGGTTGGAAGGTATCTTCTCGTTTGTTTGCGAAGACGAAAAGACACAAGCAAAATGTTTATGTTCCTTCGGTTTTGTGCAGCACCGTACAACAACTGAAGCTTTGAGCAGGAAACAAAATAAAAAGTAGGTACACTTTCAGGAAAGCTCACACATTCCAGTTTCACATTCGTCGGTTTTTTTTACAAATTCATCTTTCTGGTGGAATGGAAGCGATAAACTTATGTGAATGGTTCTATCGTCTAAAATTATCGTTAACGCACATTTTGGTACTTATATTTTTATAACATTTTTTGGAAGATTTTGGCGTCCTGAACTCGAATCATTTGGCACCTAAAGAAAATGTACATTTTATGGCCTTGTGTCATTAGTTATACAAAGAACAAATTTTTCTACGAATTGGAACACGACATATCCAATTAAAATCTGATTATATCTGTATATGTACTTGGGGACTATGCACTGAACTGATAAATGTGAAATTTGGTATAGGGGAATTGTAAAGGCAGGAGATGATTTCTTCTAACAGTTATGAACCCGTTTAACGTGTTAAGAACCCGTCCATGGGAGGGGGAGAGGTTTTTATAAATTCAATTGAAGGGTTTATAGAACAACATGTCTAATTCTGCATTGAAAGCTTAAACTTACAATGAGCAGGTTGGGTATTGAGTGTTTTTCTTTAAAAACGAACACACACATATAGGATCTCAGAGAAACTTCATGTTTCTTTGAAGATATCTAAATTCGACCTAAGACTAGAGCGTTCATCTTTCAAGAATTAATGGCTAGTTGATGATCATGTTGATGCTAACATAAGGTTGTTAGAACAGACAAACCGGGCAACTTTTTTTTTGTAAAAAACCGGGCCAAATCTCGGCATTTGATTTCAAAAACGAACACCAGAAATCCGGGCAAATTTCGTCAAAATCCAGAAATTACTCCACAAGAAATAAAAAAAAATTATTTTTTTTCATAAAAATTTATCTTGAGATATTGAATCACATTCAAGGCTTCCAAAAAACCCTTCCATAATTATATTCATAAAACATTCTCAAAAAATTTTGTTTTGGAGGTGGGGCCAAACCGAGCTGGGCCGGACTGTTCCCAAATTGTGTGAATTCGGATAAAACCGGGTAACCTTATGCTAACACCACCAGTCAAGAGAAAGAGTACGTATGCCGTGACCGACACTCGATCTCATTACCTCTTTCTTGGAAGACTCAAACGCTATCCTCTAGGCCACGGTCGGTGGCGGCTGACTGATCAATAAGGAACTGATAGTTATAAAAATAAGGAATTCCCAGTTTTGTTATGAATATTGAAAGCACGAAACATATATAACTTTTTTTAACATTGCGCATTGAAATTTAGCTTTGCAGCTGCTTCATCAAACAATTTAAAATTTCAGACTTATAGGCTATTATTTTTTTTAAAACACAAAAAAGGATTGAAAAACCAAAACAAAATTATTGAAAAAAATTCAAAAAAAAAAAATGAAAAAAATGGCATAAACATGTGGTTAAAACTTAAACAAAAAGTGCCATGAAATTCGGTAAATTTATTTGAAAATTATAGTATGACAATGAAAAGGGTAAGTTTTTTTTTAACAATTTAAAAAGAAATTTGTTCGATAAGAACATTTTTCCGTTTTGAAAAGTTATTTAAAGAATTAAATGGGTTACTCAAGAAAAACCAGCAGTTTTGAGTCTGCTTTTTAAAAATTTGGTAGATTTTGGATCCTGTAATAGAATCTTTTGTCAGATTTTGTCTTTCACCTCTTAATTTGGTGGAATGATATTTTTGAGTTTTGAAAAGAAGTTGTCTTGAGTTTTAAGTGAAATGAAATCAATCATTGATGACCGATAAATGAACCAATCTATAAAAATGGATTCTAAATCAGTTTGTTATTACTACTGTATTTAATAAAAAAATATAATGTTTTTAATATTGGAAAATGATTTAAAAAAGTTAAATTGCACAACTTTTAAAAAATTGTTAATATATCACAACAAGATGACTGACATAACTTAAGAAAATATTAAATAAAATAACAAATTTATTGCATTTTAAAAATTTGTTTACTCCTGCAAAATGATTTTATGTTTGCTTAAAAAAAATTTCTAAAATTCAACTGAGTTTTTTTTAAATCATAAGAATTCCTGTATTTAACAAACAGAAATCATCAATATTTTTATTCGCAGAAGTTTGAAGTACTTGCTGTGTTTAGGAAAGTTGATAATTGGTTTGAAGCATTTATTTTGAATTTTTGAAATTTATGGTTTTGCAGACATTTCTTTAATGATTTTTTTCCCTATTTTCAAAGTTAATTTCAAAAATTAAAGGTGATAGAAAAAAACTAATTGCATATTTGAATTGAGGACACCCAAAATAATCATAGGTATAAAAAATTTTTGTACCTTGAAAAAAAAAATGAGAATTTTGTGGTCTCGTTTAATTTATCACAACTTTTGACTGAGTATGTTGAGTTGAGCTCTTCGAAGAACAAGAAATTTTTCAAATTGAGTTTAAAATTAGTTTTTTTGAAAATCTTTTGCATGTTAGCATAACTTAACATACTTGATTTTTTATAAACGATTAGTAAAAATGGATACTATGATTAAGACTTTTTTTTTGCGAATCCTTTTGACTATTGTGAGTATTGAACACCTGAAGTGAAATTGATATTCGATAAGGTTGTGTGGTTAAAGTGGTTGGTTTCAAATTCTGAAATCATTCAGTTTAATCCTCTTCTCAAGATAAATGTTGGTTAATCGCCGCAATGTATTGTTGTTTAATTTTACCGACGTTTTTGTCCGAAAAACGTTGACAAAATTCAACAACATTCTTAAGATAGGGTTTTTGTGTGTCGAGTTTTGAGTGTCAAAACAAATGATATATTAATCTGGAATTTAAACAAACATTTAAAAATAATTTTCAATTCGTCAAGGTCATAATTTTTTTTCCTCTTAGCTGCCCACCACACTCTCCCACACCAAGAAGCTCATTTGAGCCCCCTGGTAATGAACGCTAGCTGTTCTCAGCACGTCTGGCAGTAAAAGGGAATCAAGCAATTTAAGCATGCTGAGAACCTAAAAAAAATATTTAAACGAGGAAATGTAACGATACAACAACTAAATTACTACATGAATCTCAGTGGAAAGATAATTCCATTAAGAGATTCATGCGTTTCTATTATTAAAGATACAGACAAACAAAATATAATTAAATGAATTGAAAATATGAAATAAAACTAGTTGAATTATTTAATATGCTAAGAAAATTTCAAAAAGGTGTCTAATTAACTCTAAAAAAGTGATTGGCTGAACATCAAATTAAATTTTCTTTGAAATATTGCATTAGTTTGTTCTTGAAATGGTTCCAATACGTTACGTGTTTTATATCAGAAGGAAAACTATTAAATTTTGTTGGTCTAATGAACGAAATTCGTCGCTATCCACGAGAAGTGGAGGACGCGCTGTGTATCAAATGATAAGAATGTCGGGTATTATGGATGCGTGTTCCTGGAGTGAACCTTATGCTTTGATTTCTATTTAATAAACGCAAGTTATCAAATACATAGATAATAGTTTGAAGGTCAGTTAAGTGAGTGGTAAAATATTGTGCGAACTGTTGGAATAAATTGAATTGGTTGAATAAAGCAAGGGATGATGAGAATATATGAAGGCGAAATAAAACTTTAACAAGACGTGAAACAAATGCTTTGAACCTCCATAGAATTCCGCTATAAGATGATATCTTTTTTTTTTTCAAATGATGTATGTGATTGCTCCATAATCAAGTTTCACCCAAGAATAATTCCCAAATATTCACTCTATTGTGCCTATTAATACTCTATATATCCCAAATATTAAAAGTTGATTACCCTTTCGGTTGCAATACCCGAGAAATTTGGATCATAATGTTGTTTGATTTTTTTACGAAAAGAGCGGAAAATCATGTACTTTGTATTAGTAAGGTTAAGTGTCAAAAGATTTGAGGAAAAGTATTTATGGAAAACTTTCAAATCTTCTTCCATATGCATAATCAAGTTGTTTGGACATACGCCGGAATTGAAAAAGGGCTGTATCATGTTGCCAGTTTGTCATTGTTTTCTGTTTTTTTCAAAAAGACGGGGATGCCGTGCAGGGGAAGTCGACTAACAGCATATATGTACAGTAAGAAAAAGAGAGACCCTAAATTGCTGCCCTGCAAAACACCGAGAGAGCTCGTTGCATCTCCTAATCAAACAAATTGATTTACTCCATAACACTCTAGTTTTTCAATAAAATTTCGTGTTCGAGTGTGTCGAAGGCTTTTTTTTAAATCAACGAAAAGAACACCTACAATATTCCTTGAATCAATTTTTTCGATCACAAAGTCCGATATCTCACAGATGGTTGTCAGTGTACTGGAACCAGATTTGAAACCGTATTGTAGATTGTAAAGTACGTTATTGCGATCCAGAAAAGTATTCATTCTATTTATCAGAAGTTTTTCAAAAATCTTACTGCAGACACTGAGTGTTGAGATTGGGCGGTAATTACTTACTTCGAGAGGGTCATCGGATTTTAAAATTGATATAACTTTTGCGGTTTTCAAACATTTAGAATAGATACCTAATACTAAAATCTTATTAAAACATTCCGAAATGATGCGAGAAAAAGATAAATCATGATTCTTCATCATATGTGTAGGGAATTTATCGGGACCAGCACTTCTTTAATTATCAAGTGATTTAATGACATTGATGACCTCATTAGCTGATGATGAAAGCAAGAATAGAGAATTTGAAACACGGTTGTTGTCAGCGCGGTCAGGAAAGGAAACTCCGTTTTGTGAGCAAATGCTACAACTGCATGATAAAGTTTATTAGTTGATGGATTATGGTTGATTGTGTATTTATACGTACAATATTTCATTATTTCATACATCGCTTTCCCGAACCTATGCTACAACGGTATTGATTTTAGATGCTTTCTGTAAGGCGGGAAGTTAGTAAGCGTGTATTAGGTTATGATTTTGTAGTCGTCAAACCTGCTTTTATAATTCACTTGACTACGTAAATTTTGCTTATTTCAATTATGAAATCTAACTGTCGACTTTCAAATGTCGCAAAGAAATCTAAATAATATTTGAGGGAAAGTTAGTTTATGAAATTTAGTATGAGAGCTTATTATAATTTACGTAGTCCACTCGATGAGGCTGCAGAATTGAAATAGGCAGTAATTTGACTGGTCATTGCAGATGTCAAATCTTTTCGACCTGTGTCTGCTATGATGATGCTCGTCTCTGTCGCGGCAGTCCAGATGCTTTGGTAGTGTCTTCGATTTCCAACAACGGTCAACATTTGATAGACTACTGCTAGTAGAATCAACAGTAATATTATTTGCTAGCGATTTTCCAATGCTGGTGAAATAACGAATGAATATATTACATACTTCGGTTTGATTTTCTACAACCTTATCGTTGTCAGTTAAGTTTATAATAGGATTATCAAATAACCTACCAAGTATTGAGTTGATTTTTCTGGAGTGTATCGAAAATTAACTATAGACATATTTGGACCTTCTACTTACTAATGCGTGAACGCGCACAACTGTGCTCACCTGTATTTAGCATCTTGATCTGTCAAGAGTGCACCAACGCTTTGTTTACGTTTGAAACATTCGTTTCTCTCAAAATGTCGCGAATTATAAAAGAAGTTAAAATCCGTGTGTTTGACACTTGGATGCGAGAGAAGGGCATCTCGGTGAATGAAGTGGCGAAACGTTTCGGTATTCATCCGGCGAGCGTAAAATCCATCATCCACAAGTTTGGGAAACACTATACGTTCGATGATTTGCCAGGAAGAGGCAGAAAACCAGGACCACCTGACCCAATTCTGGACCGTAAGGTAATCAACTGGAATCGATCGATGTCCATACGGGATTTGGCAAAAAAAGCTGGGACATCGATTGGAATGGTACAGCGGATCAAGACACAGAACAACCTGAAGACATACAAGAACAGAAAGTGTCCAAACAAACGGCCGAACAAAACTTACGAGCCAAAACCAGAGATTTTGCAGAAACCAGAAGCGTGCATCTCATGGACGATGAAACTTATGTAAAAACTTCTACACTGCAGCTATTTGGGAAGATGTGAGTAACCACGAGAAGTCCATCCAGGTGGAAAAATTTGGCCAGAAAGTGCTTGTGTGGCAGGCAATCTGCTCCTGCGGATTGAAGTCGGCGAGTTTCTTTACAAAAGGAACAATAAATGCCGATATCTACCAAAAGGAGTGTTTGCAGAAAAGGTTGCTGCCACTATATAAGAAACATACGACTCCACCATTGATTGTTCTGACCGGATTTGGCGTCAGCCCACTACACTAAATCCACTCTTGGATGGTTTTAGGATAACGATGTAGATTTCGTTGAGAAAGATATTAACCCACCAAACTGCCCCCGGTTCACTCCCTTTAAGAGAGCTTTCAAGAAGGATGGTAAGGCCAACAGGACCATGGCGATTTTCATGAAAAATTGGAATGCTGCGGCCAAGAAGTGTGATTAATCAGCTGTACAAAACCTAATGAAACGCGTCAAGTCGAAAGTCCGAGAATATTGCCAATAATTACTTTTTACTTGTATTTCTTTTAAACTGTAAGAATAAGCTTTTAAAACACTTTCGAACTGTGTCTATATTTGAATCATCAATAAAGTCAATACAATGAAAAAAAATATGTGTCAATAGAATCACTTTATCTAAACAAACGGGAAATTTTTTTTTGCAAAACTAATCTATTTTTTGAAGTTTCTTATTGAAACTAAGAATTGTGGTTGTGATCAAACTCAAATTTTAATAGAAAATCCTAGAAAATTAGGGACGAAATTGGGTTTTTATCGATACCACAATGTGATTAAGAATTAAAATTTCATCTTATGCTGGGTGATGAGGAACTTTTACTGCTTTATTTCGTCTGCATCCCACAAAAATGAATAAACTCGAAAGTTTATTTGATAATGAACTAACAGAAAAAAGGTTGATTGAAAAATGTTAGATCGGTTCGGATGCACTTGTTTCTCTTTTGTATTAGGAGCAGAAAAGAAACAAAAAATTAAACCACTCGGTTTGGTACTGGCCAATCGAGCCAAAAGCATCCGGAATTTTC
>NC_073692.1:423436137-423488888 GCF_029784155.1 Uranotaenia lowii
GTCTGCGCTTCGTTTGTTGCGGACATCAAGAAGGCTCCTTCTCCATTTTCGGCTGATGCAGATGTGGTCAATTTGATTTTCTGTTCGGCCATCTCGGGATACCCAAGTGACCTTATGTGCTGGTCGATGGGGGAAGAGCGATCCACCGATCACCATGTTGTTGTTGCCACAAAATTCTACAAACAGCTCTCCGTTTTCGCTCATCTGTCCTAGGCCATGGCGCCCCATGATGCGCTCAAAGTCCTGATTATCGGAGCCAATCTTTGCGTTGAAGTCGCCTAAGTGGATTTGAATGTCACCCTTCGGAATTCTCTCAACCACGCTGTTCAATTGACTGTAAAACTGCTCTTTCTCCTGCAAATCGGCAACGTCAGTTGGCGCATAACACTGGACCATTGTAAGGTTTCTAACCCGTGTTCTGAATCTGGCTACGATTATTCTTTCGTTTATCGGTTCCCATCTTATGAGGGCCGCATGGGCCTGCGGGCTTAACAGGAAACCAACTCCTCGTTCCCGAGTAGCATGTTCTCCTCGTATGCCAGAGTAAAGCAGTACTTGCCCGGACTGTGTCTTGTGTTCTCCAGTGTTAGGCCAACGGACTTCGCTCAGTCCCAATATCTCTAGCTTGAGGCGGCTAGCTTCTCTAGCAAGTTGAGCCAGCTTTCCTGGCTGGGCAAGGGTCAAAACATTCCAAGTTCCAATTCTAGTCCGTGTTTTCATGCTAAAAGTCGTTGCCAAAGTTCCAATTCGGTTATTTCTTCTCTCAGTTTCTGTAACAATAAAAGATTTCAGGAGCAGTAGGTTGTTAGCCTAAAGTCCCTATCCCGCGATGGGGCTGCCATCTTGGACTTAGCTGGCGGGAGCCGCATTTCATAAATTCAGCCGCTTGCTGCAAGACAGACGCTGTTTGAGCCGCCCCTGACCTGGAGAACAGACGCTCGGTTGTTGTTGCACGCCGCCCCTGACCTGGGGAACAGACGCGTGCGGCCACCTTCTCAGTCTGCATGCGACCAAAGCATCCACCGGGGTTGGGTACCCGATCTCCGCTTAGGTTACTCGCACCCCGGCGGCACCGCGGGGAGGTAGAGATAGGAGTTGTGAATAAGAGGTGATATGACCATACAAATTTTTTTTTTGAAAATTTTCTTTTTGAATTCTTAAAAAAATAAATATATTTCTAGTGCAATAGAATTTCAGAGATGCTAATCATCTTAATTTTGACTTTCACTACTTTTAAATTAAACTGATAACTCAACAATAACATCAAAAACTTTGAGAAATTTCTTTTTTTTTAAACTAGTAACAGAACTGTTTAAACAGAAAAAATTGCTAGGGAAGTGTCTTCTAATCTTAAAATTTAAATTTTGGCTGGCAAATCCTGTCAGTAGTCTGAGACGGTCAAATTAACTGAAATTATTAGAATTATCTAGAATAAAATAAATCTATATACATATGAATCCATTTTCATTCATTGTCTTAAGATTTTCTAATTGTAGCAACACTGAAGGGATCATTATTCAAAAAAGCTCAATGATTAAGAAAATCATTTAACACTAGGAAGTGCTTCAATTTTTTTTTGATAACGCTTATCGTGATGCGATCTGGAGTAGAAACGTTTGTCTTAATTTAAGCTTTTAAAAAATAAAGAAAATAAATATTCAAAAGTAAACGATCCGTTAAAGAAAATTTTTGATGAGTAATTGGTTTTTATATTTCTCCTGATTTAAATTTCTGAAAATTCCATTTGCACTTCAGACTCATCGCAAATCGCTACAGCCATTCAAACCAGCTTAAATTTTGCATGCTACTGTCTTTTGATACAATCATAATTATTAGCTTGGAATTTCCTTTAACCTTTTGATTTTTTTCGATTTCTAGTCCAATTTTTGTAACCCTCTTTTATTTTTTTCATTATTCCATTACTGTTAAGGTTAAACCATCCTAGCTTCAACGATTTCCAACCCAATATATAATTTTAACAATCTCTTGAATTCTTTGTTTAAATTAAATTTGAATTTTACAGTTTTTTCTTTGCAATAATATTATTGAATGGAAGAATCTAGTTTAAAACTCTGATAAATTTTATTTTTTTTTTTTCAAAAAATGCTTTTTAATCTTTTTGTCGATCTTTATTTGCAAAAATCAACAGTATTGTTGGCAAAAGTGAATTGCAAATGATCGATAGCAAGCTAGACTGCAACACGTTACATTCATCATATTTTGTTCATCCCTTACTTATTTCTGTCATTCTACAGTACGCTGAGGATCTTCTTTATTATAAAAAAGAACCTTAATGAAGCATTAATATTACAGTAAAACAATCATAACTACTATTTTATGCTAATAATGGTAAAAAACCATAATAATCATTGGTTTGAACAAACCATAAAAATCCATTAAAAAAAAAACGCATAAATCTGGTCTTAAACCTTCGATAATATTGAAATTTCTCTTGAAAAATATTTTTTTTCATCGTTTTGTTGATAATGTATCCAAAATATCACCAGTACTTCAATTCTTAAGACAAAATTTTGTGCAGATGATTTATAGAAAATTTATTCACCTTCAATATGAGAAAAAAAGATTTAAAATATATGTTATGAAGCGGATGATAAACGGATTTCAGTGCAAGTACTTGAGCTACTAAAAGCTCTTGAGTACTTGAGCAACTAAATTTTATATGGTAACTTTTATTGAAAACTGGTCTGCTTGGATATGTTTCAATTTAATGTGAGGTAAACAAAATTCAAAATGCCATAAACTATCATCAAAATTTGTATATTTGATTTCTAAAGTGCGTATCCATATGCATCAGAGCCTGCGAATAATGTGGAAATAGTTCAAAGAACAATTTTGAAATAAAGAAAATATTTTTAATACTTTGTTGAAAACCAATCAAATGGTGTTGGACTGTTTTTATTCATGTGTCATAATTTTTTAAACCAGAATTGGTTCTCCAAGATATACACAAATGAAAATAAATTCATGTGACATTTGTATAACACCAACTATAACGAGGATATTCCAAATAATAAAATTTTGAATAAAATGCTCATATAAAAATCAGTTTTTCAGAAACACCAAATGACTTACCTCTCCAGGTGTTGACATTTTAAATTGTTTCGGAATGACAAAAACTTGAATAAAAATAAAAAAAATAAATTTTCAATGAAAAAAGCTACTATTCCATTGCATTTAAATATTTTTACAGATAAAAATTTCTAAGTATGGACTACAAATCTTCAAAAAAATAAAACGTATGGGGACTCACCGACCAAATATTTTAATTTTGCCTGAAAATGATTCAGAAAAGGCTAAATTTTCCATTTCTGAAAAAATTAGAGTTACTGTTTTTTTTCTTTTAAACTTCTTCTATAAACACACCGTGACCTGTTAAGAGTATTTAAATATGGCTGATAGGGCTAAACGAATTATTTTTTGGCTGACTGTTTATGCAATTTTATGTTCGGACTATCTGATCATTTCGAACGAAGGCAGATTGTAGTTTTTATTTGATTGAATTATGTTACAAATCAATCATTTAGGAGTGTATATGTTCTCATTCAAAAACTTTTCTTTGTTCTTTGGACACCTAAGGGTTTAGTTTAAAAATTGTTATCCATAAAAGAATTATGATATGTCGATGTGTTTCCTTGAAAATTGTTTCCTTGCAACCTCAAATTTCCTGTTTCCCGCAAGTTGTCACAACTTCTTAGAAAATCGTTAAAACCATTGAAACGTTTCATCAAATCCTTATTTCATTATGATTTTCGAATTTAAAATGTACATTAGGTACCTTTGAAGGGCTAGAACTTTTCCTTGAAATCAGAGAAAACACACACTACGAAAAAAAGTTAGTTTGAATTATCAAACACTCAGTCTTGTTATTTTCAATTCTAAGTTAATAGTTTGCTACCACGTAGAACTTCGTCACATTTCTGGAACCTATTAAAAACGGGAAAATCAGTTTTTTTCGGTTTTTCCAATACATTGTAGAATAAATATATGGGAGCCTTTTTCACTCATTTTAAAACTGCATTCTGCCTTCCATAATAATTTCAAATAATTTTTATTGACAATTTTCAAATTTTCTTCGAAATCTAGCATTTTTATTTTTTCAAATGTTTTTGCAATTATTAGTAATTTTTGAAGAAACCCTAAAACATGTAAGCTCAAAAATAAATAAAAAATACGTTTTGAAGAACAAAAATTTTCATTTTTTTACTTAAACAGTGCGTTGAGTAGGGGTGGGTGTGCTCCTCGTAAATGTGGCAAATTTTCAAGGTGCCAATTTTTTCTTTTCAAAAATCCTTGATAAGACACCGTGATGGTGGATGACCCGGTTAAAGTGTTGTAATGAGCTTCTACAAAACAGAAAATATTCTTAAACTTTAATTTGAAGTTTATATTGAAAATTCGATAAAAATTGAAGTATCAGGTATCAGAGAAGGGTTGGCTCAATAGCGGCACGTTATCCAAACAAGCGGGAAAATTGTGCCTGGCCATTTATTTTGTAGATTTCATCATTTACCTGATAAAACCTAGAATCAATTAGAAGGTTTCAATTTGAGACTTTAAAGCTCTTTTCCACAAAGGGTAAGGAAAGATAGTATCTTTGTAAGTTTTAATTTCCTAAAATCGGATTCACTTATAACGTGTTGCCCTAGAGCACGAAAGCGTAGTTGGGCAAATGAGGGACAGTTACATATCAGATGAAATGAATCTTCCACGTCTGATTCACAGCTTCCACATAAAGGGGATTCAGCACGCTGAATATTGTACATGTGATAATTAAGTTTACAATGACCAGAAAGAGCTCTGATCAAGATGCTACAGTGAGATTTACACAAAGTTAACAAATATTTTGAGGCCACTTGAGATGGTTTTTCTAAAAATAGTTTAGTTTGGCGACAAGTGTCCAACTCTTCCCAGTATCGTTCATGCTGTGCAGAAGCCCAAGAACTAATTTGGTTCCTGACCCAGCATGGCGAGATTGGGACAGCCGGTTCTGGTCCGCAAAACTCCTTTTCCGATCCAACTCTGGCTAGTTCGTCGGCGCACTCGTTTCCAAAAATTCCCTTGTGTCCGGGTACCCATAGAAGGTTTAAACCGTTCCTTTCAGCAAGTTCTACGACTGCTTTTCGACATTCGATAACCAGTTTTGATCTGGAACTTGAGGTGTTAAGCGCTTTTATAGCCGCTTGGCTGTCGGAACAGAAATAGATTGTTTTGAACATTATTTTCCTCTGGAGTGCAATTTGCACACCATACATGATAGCATATAGCTCAGCTTGGAAGACTGTACAGTATCTTCCTAAAGGTTGAGCGTGTTCAATGTTCAACTGATGACAGTAAATTCCTGCACCAGCACGGCCGTTTGATAATGAGCCGTCTGTGTAAAATACTATATGATGAGCCATTTGTTCCTCCACGGAACCTGTTATCCATTCTTGAATCAACGGGAAATTTACACTAAAATTCTTGTAGGGAAAACTATTCAACTGGCAAATTTTCAAGGTGCCAATTTTTTCTTTTCAAAAATCCTTGATAAGACACCGTGATGGTGGATGACCCGGTTAAAGTGTTGTAATGAGCTTCTACAAAACAGAAAATATTCTTAAACTTTAATTTGAAGTTTATATTGAAAATTCGATAAAAATTGAAGTAAGATATAAAGTTATTCTAAAATTAAGAAATGATATTCTCGTGTTTGAGGTAGAGGGATGCAAAACTGTCTACGGTATGTGACCTTTTCATCTGGAAATGGTCTCTTTTAAATAATGCTTAGTGTCTATAGGCCTTATGAGTACCTTTTAGTGCGTTTCATGGAGTTTCCATGACTTTTTATTGCATGTTGCTAGGATAAGGTAGCCAGATTTTTTTCAGTACGTATCCGGAAAATTTTATATAAAAACCTGCCAAAATTCAAGCATTTGATTTAAAAATTGTCCACCAAAAATCCGGGCAAACGTTATCAAAACCCAGAAATAACTTTTAAAAAAATCGTGAAAAAAATTAAAGGCTTCCAAAAATCCTTTTTTGATTATTGTTCAAAAGTTTGCTAAAAAATTTCGATTTGGACGTCTAAATAAAAAAAAAGCATTTTTTTAACAAATAAAGTGAATGAGCCGGGCTAAACCTTGGCATTTTACTACGAAATCTGGACATCCGGGCTGTGCCGGACTGTTCCCAAATTTTGGTTTGAATATTTATCCAGACAACCTGGATAAAATCTGACAATCTAGCATCCTTATGCTAGGACATATAACGGAAAAAAGTTATTTAAGGATAAACAAAATCAAATATCAATCCAATCGGCTTCGGTAGATTTGAATTCCCAAGAAACTTTTGCGTAAGATAACTCAAACCCGCGGCGTAGATTTTTTTTGGAACTTCGGGTACAATTTTTTCCATTGTGCATTTTGGAGCTAAAAAATAGTATTTTATCACCTGCTATGAAATATATCAAAACTTAATCCATGGATTTCCAACTAGACGATCGTAAGGTTTTCCTAAGTTATTCAGGAGACTCTTTTACATGTTTTACATCCGCCCCAAAACACAACTAAAATCACCATTCCAAATTTCCCGGATATTCAAACAAAAGTTCTTAAGTTGAATAAATAGGTATAAGTTAATAAGACCGAATCATAATCATAGTCATGTACAAACAATTCCAAGAAACAAATCAGAAAAAAAATGAATTTCAGAAATCATTGTTGAAAAAATTATTTATTGACTTAAATCACTTGATGCAACCCAACTCCAATCAATTAATCGAAAACTTGTTACCCTAGATTTAAATTTATTCGTGTGAACAGTTTAATAACTGTTTTAATTTTTTTTTAAATAATTATTTCTAATTTTAAAATTTTAAAATTTTTATGATAAACTATGTTCATGAGTTGAATAAAAGAAATATACAAAATAAAATTTATCCTATGTCTGCCATAGTTATTTCATTGCAAATGACACACAATTATTTTATTGAAGTCGTTGGTTAGGATGATTTTAAGGAAATTTTAAAATATTCATTTTAGAAAACCTCCAAAAAATGTTTCTTGAATCAAATGTTTAATAGTATGATTGAAATATCATCGTATTTGAGCATTTTCCAGCGAGTATTCAATTCAGACCCAAAAAGGTAAAAATATTTTTCCCGAAGCTGCCTTGAGTTTGTATGAACTTTTTGTCATAAAGAATTGAATCCGTGAAAACCACTGAATTTTGAAATCATTGGTTGAGGAAACTGTATGCCCGTATGTATGCATGCCCGTAAATTTTGTGTAGCCAAAATCGAATGTTGCCAAAATCATACGATTTTTGTTACTTTTCTATTTTTTAGATTTTTTTCAAATTGATCAAAATTATTGAAAAACATAATATTAGCATAAAAAAGTTGTAATTGGCTAAATGTCATTAGTTCTAAGCAGTAAAAAAATGAAAAATTCATTCACTATTTAAAACTATAAGATTTCAGCCAATTTTAAAGCTTCATGCTTATATTATGTTTTATAAAAACTATGATAACCGTAAAACGGGGAAATATTGATCAACGGGGTAGCTTTGATCAACATTAAATTTAACCACATACATAAGTCCAAGGCCGTGCGAGGTTTTCAAAATTGTGTTAAATGAATTCAACTTTTTTTTAAACTTTATTCGATAATATCATAATTACATGTAATGATATCTTTCCAATTTTTTATAAACTATTTTTTATAACTTTTTTAAATCATGCATCATATTCCTTGGAATATCATTCCTTAATTTCCCAAACTGAAAATTTTAAGAATAATTGAACATGTAGTGTTATTCATATGGGTCATTCCATACCAAGTGACCATGAAAATGCAACGACCCTCTTCGATTTCGCTCAAAATTGTAATTGTAACGTTAATAAAAAAAAAATCCAAAGTTTTGGGGGAATCGGACCACCCTCCCCCGAATGGCAGCCCCCCCTTTTTTGAAAATTTGGTAATTTTTGCCAAAAAAAACTGTTTTTGTTTTTTTAATATCTCAAAAACGGTAGAAGCCACTGATAAGATAAGACAATCCTTATAATGAATATGTTATAAGCTATCAAATGAGTTGATAGAAAATTTTCGGCAGTGTTGCCAAACTAGATAGTTTTGCATTTTAAAACTTTAATTGCGATTATCTCAAAATGCCCCCACTTTGTTTTTTGATTTGATCGCGCCAATGTATTCAGCGTGAAATTTTACATGAGAATCACTCATTCACTCAAAACAATATGAGCCGTTTCGGAGATATCAAGTTTATAAGAATGGAAGTCCGTGAAACTTCACCGTTACGCCAATACATCTTATAAATACGCTTCCGAAAGAATGGATCTGTTTCCGAATATACCATAGAGTATTTTGTCGTGTATTTTTTTGAAAAATTAAACGAAAAATAATTAATAAATACACTTATCCTTTGGTATGTAACACAGTTTTCGAGCTTTTGCAATCAATTAAAAGTTAGTTCCCACACCTGAGCTTGACAGTGTTTGCATTGTAATTGAAATTTCAGAATGAGGTGTTGCTGAATGCATTTCTCTTATCCCTTGAATTGATTTGACAGAATCAAATCTAGCATCGAGTATTATTTTCATTTCGATGCATTCTTCAGCGGAAACAAGTTTGACTTGCAGTTTTTTTTCAATTGCAACGCGCCCATCCGAAATGATCTTTGGGAGTTTGGTTTATGGCACCTGGCAAACTTGCTCTCTTTGGCAGTCGTTTGAGGGTTCCACCCAATCCATCACTGGTACCATTGCCATGAGCTATTGCAAAGAAGTGCCATTCAGCTGGAATACCAAAGTCTTTGTGGTGATTTAATAGTTTAATCATATTGAATCGATTTTTATATTGCGCAACAGCTTCATCGGAGAAGTAAATTACTTTTTTCGAGTTTGGCAAATACAGCTTTACGAATCCTATGAATGCCTTTTGGAAAGCATAAAACGATGCCGTATTATGTTCCAGGAAGTCTGAAATTATCACAAAATACAACGGAACGATCTTCTCATGTTCAAGATAATACGCAGCAAACGGGTGTACGGTGGCTTGATGGTTGTTATAGTGAACACCCTGAACACTATCTTGATATACGAAAGAGTAGTTTTCTGAAAAATCGGCTACCACGAGTACTTCTCCTTCCTTCAAACTATCTCTGGTGATTCTATAAAACTTGTTTAGAAGACACAAAATCGTGCTACCGTACATTTGGGATAGATTCTAAAAACTGTTCGGTGAACGTTTCAACATCACATACGATCGTTTGAAAGCTGCAGCGCTTTTGTTGTGTCCATTGCTTGCACGATATTTGGTCAATGGAATTTTCGTCAAAATATGAACAAATAATATTCTTGAGTCGATCAATGTTGCCACAGTCTGCTGCTACAGCACATTTTTATAAAAATTTGAGGATAACACAGATTTTGCATTAACACATCACGTTATGAGCTGAAAGTTTAAAACGCCTTTCTCTTCTGCTTCAATCTGGTTGAGTTTCGCTGTCAAAAATTTCAATTTAAAATTTTGATGAATCGCGCTAACACATACGCAGCTCCTGCTAGCACACATACAGGTGGTCGGAGTTCCGCAAACTTTGAAAAGCCTACAGGAATCTCGGGAAAACTATTCCTTGAAAAACCTGAAATCGAAATTACAATGTTTGTTTAAAAAACATTATACCAATTATAATGATTTTGAAGTATCAACCTGTTAATTTCTTTAAGATTTGCCAATATTAAACGCTTTTTCTTTAGTATATGAGAACTCTCTTCTAGGACACTTTTGAAATCTTTCTTTTCCTGGCAGCTCTTTGCTCACGGAGATGTTAAACGCGTTCACTATGTGAACTGCATCTTCGGAAAGTCAATGCCCTTTTTTAGGATTGGGTGAGCTTAGTATACCTTTCTCTCCAACGCATTTCTTCATATTTCTTACTAAGCGCTCTGAACAGTCAAATTCTCCTGGTAATTATTTATCACAATAAATATCAAATAAATGTATTAAAGACCAAAAATTACTTTGGATTTTCTGGACGCTCCGCGATTTTGGAAGCACTGACAAAATCCGAAAATTCTCGCTTGTTTTTTTACACCCCTTAAACTTTTCTTTAAGCTTCTCAATCATCTCCTCTCCAAAGCTTTCAAAATTTTCATTTTGATGATTAGCGACTTCCGCAAAGCAAGTTTTCAGTGCTTTCGATGCTCTGAGCATGTTTTCGTTTTTGTACTTATTTGATCGTCTAACCCTAGTCACAGGTGATAGTTCAAGATTTTTAAAGCCGTGATAAGAAAGGCAAGTTTTGTATCGTAAGTATCGCGTGTGGAAAGCTGCAAAAGCTTGGATCCAATCTCGCAGGGTGACAGCACCATAAACATTCTGTAGGTGACGCCAACGATTTGTTAGGAAAAACAACAGGCTGACTATCCTGGTACTTGGACATCTTTGATGCTAGCCTTCATTTCGGATGCGTATTTATTAAAAAGGCGTATTAGCGTTAAGGTGAAATTTCACGAACTTCCCATCTTAAAAACGTGATATCTCCGAAACGGCTCATATTGTTTTGAGTGAATGAGTGATTCTTATATAAAATTTCACGCTGAATACATTGGCGCTATCAAATCAAAAAACAAAGTGGGGGCATTTTGAGATAATCGCAATTTAAGTTTTAAAATGCAAAATTATCTAGTTTGGCAACACTGCCGAAAATTTTCTATCAACACATTTGATAGCTTATAATATATTCTTTATATGGATGGTCTTATCTTATCTGTGGCTTCTACTGTTTTTGAAATATTAAAAAAAAACAAAAACAGTTGCCAAAAATTGCCAAATTTTCAAAAAAAAGGGGGGGGGGGTGCCATTCGGGGGAGGGTGGTCCGATTCCCCCAAAACTTTGGATTTTTTTTATTAACGTTACAATTAGTCTTTCTACTGATTTTGAGCGAAATCGAAGAGGGTCGTTGCATTTTCATGGTCACTTGGTATGGAATGACCCATATATAAAACTATTACTTTCAAAACTTTATTAGCCTTAAATTTTGATATCTGGACGAATTTTAATAAAGAAAAGGTTTTATCTTTGACTTTAATCACTTGCTGTCTTGAAATTAAATTAAATATTGCTTCTTTTTGTCAAATCAAATTCTATTTTCAACCTTCAAATAAATTTTCCTAGGTTAAAATGATAAATTTTTTACGTGATCTGGCATTTTTTTTTTTTTTATCTGTTGTTATATTTCATGAATTCTATATCTGGTCATGAATTCTTATGTTCGAGGCTTTATTCGAAATTTCGATTTGCTTTCTTTTTTAAGTGTTTCGGAAATATTAATATCAAATTTGAAATTAAGCCTGTTTAGAATTTATTTTAAACCTTATTTATAGTTCAGAATAAGGAACATCATTTTGAATGATTTATCAATGACTTACTGGGAAGAGCATTGATTTGAAGCATTCAAATGTAGATTTCGTTTTGAAAATGTTGATTAATTTTATTTATTCCTTTTATATTTTTTGTATTGTTATTATTTTTGGCTACATTTGAATTTTGAAGCAAAGAAGGTGTTTTGTATCCTTTTTGATCAAGAAAACTCGTTAAAAGCGTCAAAATAGAGATTGATCAAGGTTACCCCAAAGCATCAAATTCTCGACAAAGACGAAATCGATTTTAAATCTAATTTAATGTAGTCTAATAAATTTCTCCAACCATGTTTTACGTTCATAGGAGTCCAGTAGGGGAAATGTTTCCTAAATGGGCCTATCGGGTTAAATGACCCTACGACTGTTTGATGAAATGGCTGACTAGACAGCTTATCTGACCAATGCATTTTGAGGGTGATACGCTTTTAGCATAAGGCAAGAAAGAATAATATGAATATACCAACTCAAAAAAAATTAAAAAATCATACAAGGTTTTGATACATTTTGATGTAATATTTCGACTTTTAAAAATTAAACGTAAAGAAGCTTAAAACAAAAACTAGGATGGTTTTTGTTTCTTACTCAAATGAACTTTAGAAATTAAACATATTTCAGCTTTTGTGGAGGTTTAATAATGATGATATAGTGGAATAAAAGAGTGTTTTTGTATGCCCCCATCATGTTTGTAAAATGCCTCCATCCTAAAAAAAAAACAGGTTAAATAGAATAAATAAATGATTTTTATCATTGAACCTTCAAATTTAAGCTCTGAACAACATCTTTAGAGAGAATTGAAGATCTAAACACAGATTTGATAAAGTTTTTCTCATGGATGAACTGCCTCCATAGTATGGCAACCCTAACTTTTGTTTTATTCCATAAAATTATAATATACATAGATTTTTATAAAACTTCAGCTTTGTCGTACGGAAATTATTATTTTTTAGCAGTTTCAATGAAATTATACGGAAATATCGCCCAAAAAACAGAAATTTTGTTCAAAACATAAATAGGCGCATTTAGCCCGCACGGTTTGAGGTTCGGCATTTTAGACAACACTTATGATAAAATCATTTTCTTGGAAACAGAAGAAAATTTCAACATAAAAATTACTCCAATGTATAGAAAACAGTTGCCTGCACACGTGTATATAGTTTTTGTACACATATTCTATGTGATATTTGATTTAATCAGTGTTCTGCTTAATAGGCGCATATAGCCCGCTCCTCCCCTACTGGTTTTAAAAATATGAAACGTGGTATCCCTTAACAGAAAAAACAATCAAAAAATATTGAAAAAGGCGATCAATCTTACCCCGTTTTACGGTTATATATAATAAAAATAAAAAAAAATAAAAAAGGGAAGAAAAACCATGTTTTTTAGATGCTGTCAAAAATGAGCGGTTTTGCATGGATGTTGCTCAAATCGAACAAGGTATGTAGGGAAGATCAGGGCATAACGAGCACTCAGGGCATAGTAAGCACTCCTCAAAAATCTCTTGATCATATTTACAAGTGAAGATAATATAATAATTTATGAGCATCGGAAAATAAAACATCTGGATCGTTATTGTACGCACTGCAACATGATGTACAATTTTCAATTTTAGTGTGATAAAAAAAATCGCCTCGACCGGGAATCGAACTGGAGTCTTCCCATTATATCTCCGACACCTTAACAATATGAAACAAATCAAGCTGTAGCTCTATAATTCACGATTTCATCGAAATGAATTCGCTGCTAGATTCTACGACAGTAAACGCTCATCGTGCCTCGATTAATGGTGCTTCTACTGCCTCAGGGAGGGTTATCATTATGCCCCTCTAGTGATCGATTTTCGACAACAAAAAAAATTAAATGCGTTTTTAAACGTTTTCTATAGTTTAATAAGCGTCCTCCTTAAAGTGGCAATTTTGCTCTTATTTCCCCTATTGCTTTCAAATATAGACGATCAATATCGGGCGATTTTTTTATGTTTGATTATAAGTTTTGGAAATTTAATGTGACTTAGTAAGTTTGATTGGAACTTAGATAAAAATTAAACATATGAGACTAAACCTTTCCTACAAATCTTTCACTACCATTCGTAAAGCTGGAAACTAGTTCTGAAGTTGAAATGGTTTATAAGGAACTTCAATTTTATTCTCCTCAGAAACATGGTTTTTGTTCTCCAAAACATCTAACCGATTCTGAAACACCTAACAGAGGAAAATCTAGACCAGTAGAGCACTGTGTCTGATTTTTGCCATCTGCTAGTCCGCTGTATGACACTGGTATCAATTTCTAAAATTGCTGGAGATTTCCAGGAAGGATTATAAAGTGAAAATCAATACCCTTGTGTTGGGTGGGTGGATAGTCGAGTGGTATCTTCGTGAGCTAAGCAAACGAAACGATTCCCTGGCCTGGCACATACCTACGTCCTACCATTCAGCCAGAATCCTTCCAAGCTCCTTCTGCCAAAACAAGCACAACAAGCAGAAACATCTTGTTTACGCTTCCTGGGAAATAACCGTCCGATCGTCCATTTTGTTTGTTCATTCGTCGTCGGTGAGGTTTTGAAATTTACGACACCATATAATCAAGTGTCTGCTTCTGCTTTCCTCCTCGGCCCTTTTCCAGCAAAACGACAGTAAGGCACGGTAGTAAAACGTTTCCCATTACATGGTGTGTGGACCGGAAGTGGAAGGAAATGCTTTACCCCGGCCAGAAATTCCAGAGGCCACCGTCATCAGGTCAGAATTACCGGTGCACGCTGCCCGTTCATGTTCCGTGAGAGAGATTCTAAAACTCTGTTCTATGGAGGGGGAATCCGAGAATGTCTATATGTAGAATTTATGGAATTGCGCTTCCCACTTCAATATCGTTTTCCCACAATAAACCCGTTTTGCAAAAGGTTTTCCCAGAGCTCATTTTGCGCAAAGTCCCGCAACCAATCCCATTTTGACTTGTTGGCATGCCACACTTTGAGAAGGGTTTTCCATATAAGAGCTCCACTGCTCATAAACACACTGCTTCCTCGCACAAAAAGGTAGGCACAACTCCTAGATATAAATATAGATGCCAGTGGTTTTGCTTTCGGGAAAAGGTCGAGGAATCTAATATCTGTCCCATTGCTTGATAGTGCAGAATAAACTTTCATCAAAGGCCTTGGCGCCATCATCCTCCTGGTCAGATGTCCTCAGCCACATGGCTAACTGAGCGGCAAAAGGACACGATAACAACAATGATGTTCCTCTAATCCGATTGGGGACGCCTTTTGCATCCTTCGTGTATAGGCTGAGAAAATTGCCACACTTCTCCATGCAATGCTGTCCTTCTCTTGCCTTGCTTGGAAGTTGGAATAACAGCTTAGTTCGAGCGATACTTCAAACCCGAGAGCTGTTTAGCGGAAATTCTCCTAAATCATCATCACCGTAATCATCATTGACCAAGGCAAGTCCAATGGTTCGGATCGATTCAGCCAGCCTGGAATCGTTTGGTTGCGGTCAGGAGGATTAGGATCCTTGGACCAGGCAGAAGTGGGCTGAATGCTGCTCTGTGGTTATTTTGTACCATCTACCAACTATACAGTTCCACAATCGATAGACACACCTGGTGGAATGTTTCCTTTCTAAAGAGTTGTTCAACGATTATTACCTTAGTTGTTTATAGTAGGTACTAGCAGCACACTTAACAGTTGCCATTTCGTTTGCAGTTTCCACCGTTTGGGAGTTGAGAATGCTACATGGCTTGTCTAAGAAAGATTTTGAAATTAGTAGAGGGTAGTTTCAAGTTCGATGGTGTTGGTTTACCATAGATTCAATTTTAAACACACTGCTTGAGGTGTTTAACATGGTAGCAGTGGTTTAATTTTTTTTTTCAGAAAATTATACAAACTTCAATGTTAAAACTTAATTTATTGAGGATTTTCACTTTTATTAAAATCTCGATTTAATGAAACATGAAATATTTATAATTTTCTTTTCTTAGCTATGTTTAGTAATTTCATTATATAGTCACATTTAAATGGTGCTGAATACAATTTTTCAAAGAAAACAAACTTACTCACTAGACTGAGCCGATTAGGAGTCATTTTTGAATTACTCAAACCCTGGGGACTTAAAACCTCCATTTTGGTTCAAAACTCTTCCATGATTTTTACAGAATTTTCAAGCAACGTTCATATGAGTAAATTTGGACTTATATGTTTGCATGAGAAAATTGAATATTTTGTACTGAAAAAAAAAACATCATTTTTGTTTTTTGTTTTTTTCTATGAATCCGAGCCAAATGGATTTTGGGCCAATTTAAAAATTCTTTAAAGAAAATTTTCCAATGAAAAACTTTGTTGAACACCGTAACTATGTATCTAATTAGGCAACAACATACGGTCTTCAAAAAAGTTGTCCAGCGGAAAATTTCCTTAAAAGAATTTATAAATTGGCTCAAAATTCATTAGCAGGCTCGGTTTTAGAGATAAAACAAAAATGATATTTGAATTTCCCATACATACATAAAATTTCAAATTTGCTCATGAAAACGTTACTTAAAAATCCTGTATAAAATCATGGATGAGTTTTGAACTTAAACGAAGCTTTTAAAAACCTAGGGTTTGAGAAATTCAAAGATTTTTGCCAATTTATAAAATTATCGAAAGAAATTTTCCGCTGAACAACTTTGTCGAAGATCGAAACTTCGTATTCCATTAGACAAAAAAATTATTAGGTATTGAATAGGGATATGTCTTTGCTTACTGATGAACAATAAATTCAATTGACATCACTGCAGAGTGCTTAGCGAGGTATTGCGTGACTACTTTTCATGCAATATCTCGCGAGGCTCTAGCAGTGATGTCAATTTAATTTATTGTTTATCAGTACGAATAGACAGATCCCCATTCAATACCTAATAACTTTTTTGTCTTATTAAAAGCGATTTTACGGTCTTTGACAAAGTTCTTCAGCGGAAAATTTCATTTATTAATTTTATAAATTGGTACAAAAACCACAAGCTGCTCGGTTCCACAGAAAAAAACAAAAATGGTGTTGATTTTTCAGAACAAAATATTCAATTTTCCAAAACAAACCTATAAGTTCAAATTTACTCATGTAAACGTATTAAAAAATTCTACAAAAAATCATGGATGAGTTTTGAACTAAAACGAAGCTTTTTAGACCCCATGGTTTGAGAAATTCAAAAATGATCCCAAATTGACTCAGTCTAATATTGCACTTATTTTTTTCTCATTCAAAAGATCTTGAGCAAAACAAAACCTATAATATCAGGGTGGGGTGGACCAGATTTTTAAATTAAAATTGCATTTTAATCCTTTTTTCATACTGATCAAAACACATTTGTTCATTTTTGTGTAAAAAATATACCTTAAATAAATGATAAGCTGATTTGGAATCTTAAGAGTTGAACTTGCCTTATGGATTTTTAGTTGAAATATTTTTGAAGACTAACTTAGATAGAAATTTTGCTTAGGTTTGATCTTTATTGGATACTATTAACGAAAAAGTCCGACCGTTGGAGAAAACGTGAAAATTGGTTTTGACCATAACTTTGTTGTCTTGAAAGTTATTGTACATCGGTTGGCCTAGTAAGTAGTTTTTTTATTTATTTTAAGTACATTGAATTTTTTTACACAAAACATCAAATGACACATTCCACGCGCTTGTACCGCTCAAAAGTGATTTTTATCCGTTCGCGTATCAAAAAAATTCAAAATTGTCTATTATTTTGATAATTCGAATCACTCAAAACCAACGGGAAAAAGAGAAAAAAGTTTTTTACACATGTTTTAGATGATTTTGAAAATCAGTTTTTTTGTTGAAAAAGGTGGTGTTTTTGACAACTTTTACAAAATCATTAATTTTATTATATGGATGATGTTTTTTTGAAATTTTTTTAGTATGTTCAGAAGCCAAAAAACACGGCTTCATTTTGTAGAAAAAAGTATTCATTTATATCCAATGTTGTTGGTTTGAAAAGCGAACAAATACAGTCGCAAATGATTAAATTCACGTCACAAAAAAAGGGAAATTTTTAATTTTACGAGAAAACTCCTACTTTTTTTTAAATAAAAAATGAGATTTTCATTGAAAATGATAAGACAATTCTATAACTCTTAGATTTATAGAAATCGGTTCGAATTTATCTGAGTTACAACAGCGCGAATGAGTGAATTCACGTCACAAAATTAGATTTTTTGTTAAATTTTATATGAAAAATGTGCTCTGAAAGCTGTTTTGACCCTCCAGATGGTCGGATTTTTACAAATCGAGCATAATTTAGTACATTTTTTAATAAGTTCATTATTTTCAAATAAAAATACAAAAAGATTGAAAAAAAAATTTTTTTTTTTTGCTGAATCTTTAAATGAAGACAGTTGTTATTTTAACATATGATCCCTCAATATGTTGCTATTCAAGTGCCAATCAAAATAAGGAAAAAGTTAGGTGCAGATACTGAAAATTTATGATTGTTAAAGTCGGAACAACAAAATATCGTTTTTTAAAGTGTACATAAAATTTGAAGACTCCAAAGAATGGTTCAGTATAACTACAGTATAACTTTATATTTTGTGACGTGAATTCAGTCAACTACCCTGTTCTGTTTGAACTGAGTGAATTCACGTCACAACTCCAAATAAGCATAACTTCGTTCGTTGTTGTTCAATCGAGAAGCTCCGTACATCAAATTGTGGGTAACTGTTTTCTTTAAAACTCATTCGAAGACACCAATATTCTACTTCCACAGAGAGAACAGGAAATCAAAGATGTATGTACTAAAGTCCGAAATGATTAATTTTAGCGTGAATTCACGTCACGAAAGTAATCAATCACAACAAAAACAACTTAAATTTTAAAATGATGAAATTATATTCATTTTGAAGGAAATTCAATTTGCGACCGTTTGCTACAATTTTTTTCATTTTCAAGTAAATTGGTTGTCTTCTAGAATGATAACAGTGCAGAAAAGTCCGGAAAAGCGATTTCACGTCACGGTGGAATGTGTCAAATGTGTTTTGATGAGTATGAAATAAATAATATAAATGCAATTCAAATTTTGAATTGTGGTCTACCCCACCCTGAGATGATCGGGTTTGAATTTTAAGTGCAGTTATTGGAAAATGTCCCAACCTAAGTAAAATTTTAGTCATTTAAATTTAATATAAACATTTAAACAAAAACATACAAAAAAGTTTCTTCTTTTGAATAAGAACATAAGAAGTGCAATATCTCATATGATGGCTGAGATATAGCCGATCAAAATTTTTCATGTTTTTGAGGGGGTGACCCCAAATATTTGGCGGGCAGTGTATATTTTGCCAATTTGGCATATTAGACACAAACTTTGAGGCGTTTGAGGATTACACAAGAAATAATAAAATTTCCATCCAAAATCTTCGTACTCTTGTCATCTCACAAAAGGCATGACTTTTATAGTCTTAGGAACTTAGGAACTTACTCAAATTGATTTTTGAAAGCAGGTGAAAAAGCTTTCTAATGTGAATAGGAGTCTCAAACTGGTGTCTCATGGAATACGAAAAATTACCTTAGGTAAAAAATAAAACGAATGTTGAATGTGCTAATCAATTATCGTATTTCCATAGCCAGAACTTATGCTTTAGTCTAGATATGTACCGAAAAGTTGTGCAACGGCCAAAAACCAAATATTGATCTCATCAACTATTCGGCCAAACGAATATTCGGTCGGTTTTTATTGAAAAACAAAAAAAAAACGATTATTTAAGTTTACTTCAATTCCTTCCATTTCAATGCCCCTCATGTTTTTGAGTCGAATATTTTCAACCAGATGATGTATAATAAGATTTTTTTCAAGTAGGGGACTCTAGGATATTCAAAATGTCACCAATAACGAAGGTTAGTCGAATATTTTCAACCAGATGATGTATAATAAGATCTTTCTCAAGTAGGGGACACTAGGATTTTCAAAATGTCACCAATAACTGGAAAGATAACAAATGACTTGTCGTTTCTTGGGCGTTTATCATCAAAGAGATTGGGTTCCTATTAAATCTGGGACAAATACTGTCGAAACAGGTGCAACATTTTGAAATTGATGATTGGATATCGAAATTGACCAAGGTAAAATTTGAGCAAGGTATCTTCAAAATTGTTGTTTAAACAACGATGATCTTTAACCTTAATAATATATATCACACTTTCTACAACACGAATCCACACGATCGGGCAACTCAGGACGATTATGTAAAAAAAGGCAAATCAGAAATTATCTAGGCACTATTCTAGAAAAAACAAAAGAAAAAAAAGAAAATTATTTGAAATTTAAAGTTTTTATTCAATAATTGCAGCAGTGTTAAAATCTTATCGAAAAGTTAGGCTTAAACTTATGTTTATTTTGTTTTTTTTTTAAATCGGTTTTGAAAAAAAAAATCTAAAAATTTTCGAGGAGAATTGGGGGTTCAAACCCCCATGAGGATCCAAAAAAGCTAGCGAGGTATTCTATTACATTCAAAACTTTCAGATTAAAATTATGATAATAGAGTAAGGTTACTCAAGAGTATCAATCTAAACTAAAAACTAATGCCAAAACCTAAAAAACCAATCCCAAGTCCAAAATTTTGCTTCACTTTTTCAAAAATTTCTTACTTAATGGTAGAAATATTGGTTTGAAAATTAATTTTTTAAATAAATTAAACCCATTTCGGAGAATTTTATTCCATTATTCACATAACCAAAATTTTATTTATATTTCCGTGTTTGGGATTCTGTATTCGGATTCTTGATTTTCAATTCAAATAATCATAAAAAAAATTAGAAATGAAAAGCTGCTTTGGAATCCTAGTTCAAATTTGGTTTTGCATTTCAGATCTAACTTTGAACCATGTTTTTAGATATCATTTGTATTTTCAATATTTTGATAATAAGGCTATGATCATTTAGTATCCGGGCAGTTTGTAACGAGTGTATTTTAAAAACTATTCATTCGATCGAAAAACTTTGTATGAAGGAAATAAAGGTGTTAATATGACATTTTTTATAAAAATATAAAAAAAAATATTTATCAATGATTTTAAGAAATACTCTAACTTTTTCATAAAATCTCTTTTTTATCTTTGCACACTTTTTTCAGTCATGTATTGATTTTTTTTTTACCACAGAAGTAAAACCTTTGCAAAATCATGATATTTTACACAAACTCACCTGGAAAAAGCAATTGGAATCTGGTTGGAACCTTTTCATGAGTAGGCATCTCGAAAAATTTGATATTTTAAATCCGTTTTTAACATAAATTTTTTTATCCATCAGAACGCATCTGTCATATTGCGTAAAAACCGGATGCACAGATTGCGATCTTTGAAACTGATCATTATTAGTTACTAGCTGATCCCATACGAACTCCGTTTCGCTTTCAACTTGGAATATGGCATGAACAGTTTGTATGAAAGTCGATTGCTAAGCATTTTCCAGATGCACTTCCGAATTCATTGTTAAGTAATAATTGCAAAAATATCGGACGATTACCATTTTTTTGTCGTCTGCTATTAAATTTGAAATCAGGAATCATCTGACCGTCCAAAAAACCCCTCGTGTATAAATTTCAACTCGATCGTTGCATAACAACGCAATAATTGCCAAAAGTTAAACCCCTTTCGGTGGCCTCTTATACAATCTTTGATATCTGAAAACGATTGTCCGTCCCTCAAAACTCCCGTGTGCAAATTTTGAAAGCAATCCATTGCATAATAACGTAAATATTGCTAAAAACCGTGAAAAATTAATAAATATGGGCACTCCTTTCGTCGACCCCTGGCAAAATATTTAAGATCTGAAATCGGTTGCCCGTCCATGAAAACTATTGTGTGCTAATTTTCATCCCAATCCAATGTATTATAACGACAATATCGCAAAAATATTGGAAAGTTAATATGGACGACCCCCTTTGCCGGCCCCTTACACTAAATTAAATACCTGAAATCGATTGAGCGTCCCTCAAAACTATCGTGTACCAATTTTCATCTGAATCCGATATATAATAACGACATTATCGCATTAACAGTGAAGAGTTAATATGGACGACCCCTTTGGCCGACCCCTTACTTTAATTTGGATAAGTGAAATCAATTGTTTGTCCTTAATAACTCCAATGTGCAAATTTTCATCCCAATCCGATGTATTATAACGATAATATCGCAAAAATACTGAAAAGTTAATATGGACGACCCCTTTCGCCGGCCCCTTACACTGAATTTGTTACCTCAAATCGTTTGCACGTCACTCAAAACTATCGTGTACCAATTTTCATCTGAATACGATGTATAATAACGTCAATATCGCAAAAACAGCGAACAGTTAATATGGACGACCCCTTTGGACGATCCCTTACACATAATTTGACATCTGAAATCGATTTTTCGTCTTTAAAAACACTCATGTGCAAATTTTCAACACGATCCGACAAAAAATAACGTCAATATCGCGAAAACAATATTTGTCTTCTATGGACGACCCCCTTCAGAAGGGGTCATCCGAAAATTTAAAAACATTGTTCATCCTTCCTGGTCCTAATGAGCATCCATGCCAAATTTCAGACCTCTTGCTCTTAAGACGGCTGAGTCTATTGAGGACAAACAAACAAACAAACAAACAAACAAACAAACAAACATACAGAAATTGCTTTTTATATATATAGATTTACTTGGTGTCTACTAGTCAGACAACACATTTTGCCTGCCAAATATGGATTATTTGCATTATTTAAGGAGTCTGCATTCAGTTATCCCCAATAACCATAGGCTTTTTTTTCCATATTTAAGATCAAGGGTTGCACTCCGATGGTTGAGTTGAACTTTATGTGGATCCTAGAGTGACTCCTTATACTTCTTAACCATTTGGTACGAAAAAAGAATCAGAAAAAATCAACAGTTCATGAGCTTTCAAGTCAACAATGAAGAATTTTCGAGACGCAAAATGCGTAAAAAGAGCAAATTTGTGCAAAATTAATTTTACCATGTCTTTTTGCATCGAAAATATCTCAAACACACGTAAACTTAAAAATCTATCAAAAATTGGCAAGATAGTCCTTTTCATAACCAACAAAACGTTACTAAAGTTTTGCATATCCGAGCTCAATTAACGTAGCTACCACCGAAATAAAGTGCCCGGATACTAAATGATCATAGCCTTAGTTATCTAAATATTGTTTTATATTTAAATAAGACTTCATTTTTCACAAAATTCAGTCATTTAAAGCTTCGAAATGGCAATTTAAAATTGAATACTCAGATTCAGATTCATCATTTGAATTTCATAATTAAACTAAGATTTAGATTTCAAAACAGACTCAAAATAAATAACTAAATAGTGAATTTAGTTCAAACCTGAACAACAGAATTTTAATAATACATTTACGAATAAGGGTTCTCAAACTTGGCTCTTTAAATTCTTATCTGGAATTTAGATTCGGAAATCGAATTGTTTTGTTCAGTTCAAAAGTCCTATAGGAATTCGGATACAGATTCAAGGCTCAATTTTTGAATTCAAGTTTAGAATTTCGATTCAGGATGCAGATTAAAAATTCAGAAAAAGATTAAGCATGTAAATAAATTTTACAATCAACATAAATTGTTGAGGAATTCAAGAAATCATGAACTTAAGGTTTCTTGTTATTTCAATTTAAAGATTTCAAATTTGTAATTAGAATTTATTTGTACAATTCAGCTGAAAATCACAATTGAAACGAAGAATTTGAGTAAATTTTCCAAGTTCTGTTTTATGCAAAAACCCCTTTTTTTTAAAACATCCACAGAATAATCATTATGGAATTGATTGATAATGAAAAATATAAGCTGTGGAAGACACATGTACCTGATCTTTTCCTTAAAAAATCTGCAAAAAATTCTATATTTTCCGGTGAATTGTTTAACATTATTAAAACATTATGGACCGCGCGTAAATCTTAGCCCACCAAAATTTTGCATTTTATATTTCAGAACCAATTGAAAAATTTCGCTAATATGATGTTTATTTGAGTTAGAAATTTGTTTTAATTTTTTTAGAATGAGTTTTCATTTTAAGATTCATAACATTTGAATCATGTTTTTGAATGGAGCATACTAGTAGCAAGCGAAAAACGAGATATCTCACATTTGTGATAATACTGCAGTTTTTTGAGCCAAATTTCTTACTGAAATCTTAAATTTGATTCGAGTTTGCAGCAAGCAAATTCAATCGGAAAATAATTTATCTCTTATTTCATTTTTTTTTATTTGATTTATATTCTTCAAAGTTAAATATAATAAAATAATTTGAAAAAGAGTTTGAAAGATTGGGCTTGTTCGATTTGAGTATAGAATAAGTTTTTTTTAAATGTAAGACTGTCCTATAAAAAAAATTGTTATGCTCAAGTCAAATAAGTTTGGTTTGTCAGACTCTTAAACAAATTCAAAGATGTATACCATCGAAGAAAACGTATGGAGAACACCTTTATGGTTTAGGGCTTATTTTCTAAATTCACGACTTAATACGAAAACTTTTAATAAATATACAAGTACATCTAATTACAAACATAATTTGTTTATATGTTTTGTTCTCGCGAATTGTTGGGCAAAAGTCAGTCAACAAAACCCCCTATGAGTCGGTTATTCCTGCGGCCCTGATTTACGATGTTTTATTAATTGTTTTAGCCTAATTTCTTGAATTCGAATCATTTGCCAGATTTTGTCTATCAGCTTTCGTTTTTGTGATATGACCTGTGTAAATTTTGATAGTGATTGATTTTCAGTAAATCATTTATAACTGATGTACCAACAAACCTACATGAAAAACAAAAACTGGTTTTGAATCTGTTTACTATACTTCATTCAATCAATGATTCTGATTCCAGCTTGACAGATTGTATTGATTCAGATATATATAACATATTTGATATTAAAGATTTTAATTCATTTATGAACTTTTTGAAGAATTCAAAACGATCGGATTTATGATTCAAGAAATAAATAAGATTCAATTTAGGTAAGTTTTTTTTTATTTCGTCAATATTGCCGTATTTTGCAAAATTGGTAAAACCTAACCGTAAAAATTTTTTAATTTTCAATTTTCTCAGAAGTCAAAATTACTCACGATTTTCGGGAAAGTTGATCATTATTATTTTCATATCTTTGTTAACTTCTACAGTTTTGCAAAAAAGTGCACAAATTGGTTGAATGAACTTTTTTTGCCAGAAAAATACTTATGCATATTTGGAACCAGGGCAATAAAATTTTTGGTGTCGTAAAATTCCGTGCTCCAGTTGGTCCGTTCCGGGTGCGTTTGACCACTTCCGTCGTGTGTGTTCAGTTCTGCGCCGGTTTCGAGTATCGTTTGGCGGACGAGTTCGCCACAATAAGGTGTACAAGCCTAATTTATTCCCAAAATTGGTGGATAATGTCTAGTGGCCGCTGCGACTGCTGGATCCGGTGCCAGAGCTGATTGGAAATGACGAAGAAGCATGTAACTAGAGCATCGAGCGTCTACACATTACGACCGATGAATCAAGAAGAGATCATCGTCCCAGGCCTGTCTGCATAAGCCCAAGAAGTTTCTGGTGAGATCAATCCAATTTTTTTTTGTTTTTATTTCTGATTTAGACTGTAAATTTTAAACATAATCATTTTATAAACTAACCCTATATAATTATAAGAAGCGTTTGGCAGGGAATTCCACGCTTCATCTCCCCCTTGTTCCTGTATCTTTTGCGTTTTCATCACATGGTTGGCCTGGCCGTATTAGTATCTGCAATGCATGTTCTATGTATCAGATACTATGTTGAAAAGAAAAATGAGGAACGCAAGTTTTTCATTTTCCAGGATGCATACAAGTTTTGGCCATGTTGGTGTTAGAAGAAGAAGAAGAAGAAGAAGAAGAAGAAGAAGAAGAAGAAGAAGAAGAAGAAGAAGAAGAAGAAGAAGAAGAAGAAGAAGAAGGAGAAGAAGAAGAAGAAGAAGAAGAAGAAGAAGAAGAAGAATGCTTATGCATATTTGGAACCAGAGCCCCCAGATTAGTCCAAACCGGTTCTTAAGTTCTGTGCACCAAAATATATTTTTTTTTACCTTGGTTAATCAAAAACATAAAATGGTTGGACCTATCACGGGTCAAAAAACGATCTTGCAAATTGCAAATTCAAAAGAACAAAGAGAACATTAAAAAAAAAACCTTGCGAGATATTTTTTAATTTGATGCGATATTCTTGTACCATGCGTTATTTTCAGCAGAAATATAAAATTGAAACACTGAAATGTATGGAAACAAAAAGATTTTTAGAAAAGATGAAACAAAGAACTTTTTTTATCCAGATTCTGACAACACATTCCTCCATTTTCAAGGCTCTGAATTAATAAAAAAATGTCTACCCATAAAAAGAACTCATTGTATGCCCGACGTTTCGGCGCAGCACGAAAAGAATGTTTGGTTACGAATCCGATGCAAACAAATATGAAAAGGTATTGGAGAGTGAAGTCACCAGCTTTGCCGACATCAAGTCGAAACTGTGAGATACCACGGCTATGACAGATCATGTTATTAAAACACAACATCGATTCGAACATGCGAGAGCCAAAATCGTTGATAGAGCGCAATACAAATCAACGCTAGGTATATTGGAGATGTGCCACATCACCAATACAGAAAACACCGTCATACAGGACAGACATAGCCAAATTGAAAACAACGTACGCAGGAATACTACACACAGTCAAAACCACATCCAAAATTAGCTGTTATATAAGTTCCAACACACAAAACACAAATACTCAAAAGGAATTTTATCGAGAAAACGTCAAGTTTCATGTGTTTGTGTTGAGAAGTGAAGTAACGACAACATTCCCACAGAAGAGCAGCGAACACTGAACTCCTAAAAGTTGTACAAAAACGAAATTGACAAGAACAACGGACAGATAAGTGAGTCTACACACTACATATGTATTATGTTAACAATGCTCATTCTAATGTTTAAAAAAATAATAAACTTCCAGTTCCCTTGGGAAAAACCACCAAAACTGGTCGAAACGTCGGACATATCAAAAACTAAGTTGATTGATTGAATCCCAAGACCGAGAAATTGTCAAAATTACAACAAAATATCATAACGGTCGAACACATAAATTTTTATTCATGTTAATTTTTTTTTCAAAATTTCAAAAAATTTCTTTTGTTTGAAGCAAACAACTGGATATTTTTTCTTTCTTGTTTAATATTTTTCATAAAACTTTCAAAAATATTTTTCATATCAAATACAAATATTTTGAAGATTTGAAATAGGGTTGATATAATTATTAATATTTTTGAATGTTTTTTTAAAATCTAATTATTACAATTCTGCAAAGTTTTTGAGGTAATTTTTGCAACCCAATTCTGTATGTCTGCTTTGCAAAACTGCAGTTAAGGTACGACCACCAAACGACCCTAACTACCACCATTAAAGCAACAAAGCAGCTCCCTAATGGTCTGTGACCTAGGGCACATGCATTGTTATTCCATTACCCAAATGTATGACACTCTCCGTATGAAAGCCAACGAAAAGAAAACAGTAATTACCGGCAAAAATGACACTCTGTAACGTTACTTTGGCTACTTTGGTGGTCCCATAAAAGGAATTTACGTGACAATTTCTTAAAAATTATTTTATCGAAAGTTTGTTTAAACTTTATCAATGCTTAAATTTTTGCTATTAAGAAATTAAAGTTTAGTTTGGTATAAATATGAAAAGGATGTCTTGACACGCCATGCAGTCCCGTCCGGAGGAGACAAGACTTCTTCCTGGCTTTCATAGACGCTTCCTCAAAACCCATCCTTTGGCACATGGCACCCGACCCAACCAACAGAAATTGCCCGGCAGCAGCAATTCATTGAAACGCGAAACGAGCTCCATGACACAACATTCATTATAAACCACTAATTTAATTTTGTCGTTGGGTCACGAATGAACTTCCCTGCCCCAGAAACACAAAGAGCGAGAGAAAGTGCGCCACTCTTCTTGGTTTAGTGGCAAACCCAGCCATGGTCCATGGGGAGGAGGCGCCCAAAGATAGTTGGAAAGCTGGGAAAAGATCCCTTCCTCAGTCTTGACTCAACTCGACAATGTGTTTGTGTCGGTGGTGCAGTAATCAAAGGATGACAAAGTCACGCGCATGCATGATTCCCGGAGGAAAATTACTCTAAAAATTGCATCCGTCGAGACGGCTGGCGTGTTCCGTGAGAGAAAGATGAAGTTCGGTTGCAAGTGAAAAATGCAGTTCCAATCCTTGGCCATCTTCCTGCTGTCTGGTCTCGTGGGATGAATCACGACGACGTGCCATTTCATAACTGTTTAATGTAATTTGTGGGTTTTTTTTTCAATAAAGACATGATATTGTCATATTCGTTGAAGGGATATGAATGAATTCATAAGGACACATTTACAGTTTCCTGTTAACTTTTATGATGGGGTCCACCTACCATGGGAACCCAGATTCACCGCATTTTCGCCAAAATTTTTTATATATCTACGTTGGCGTGCGATTTTGTCAAACCATTACTAATAAATAGGTGCTGGACATAGTAAATTCGGATTTGAATCCCGTGGGATTTTTGGGTCAAGCCTAACTACAGACAATAGGGTCTTCAAAAGCTAAACTGAAATATGACAAAACTTGAACCAATGAGGTTTTTTTTAATTTCTTTATATGAAACGGCTCATATTAAGCCTACCCCTCTTCTGGCAAATCATTTTTTCTTTTCATTTTATCCTAAAGGAACATTTGAATACAAAGTGAACAAATAAATATAAATAAGTAAAATATTTTGGAAGAAATTGAACGAAAACGTTTTGTTGCACATGTACAATTGTACCTGAATGAATAATGATAAAATAAGCGTTATTTTGAGTTTTACCACCTTAAAATGCCGATGGGATTGAACATATTTAAATCATTGATCTTATAATTTAGTTGATAAGTTGTGGTGATTCAGTAATAAAATCAAATTTTATGAAATCTATTGTCTTAAGTATGTCAAATGAGATAGACTGATGTAATGAGAAGCCAAAAACTTTTTTTTTCGAATTTCTCAAACAAAATTGTTGTAAGTTTGGTAATAGAAAGAGAAAATATTCATTTTCCGGAAAAGTTCTAGATAAAATGCAACTCAAGATTAGTTTAAAATCACTTTCTACACTGACGGGACATTTGATTTTGATTTAACGATACCAGTGCACAATGGTCCAGAAATGAAATTTAGCGGGAATTGATTATAAGTGTTTTTCCCATAAGTTTGATGCATTTGATGTCTTGGAAAAACTTTTACAACAACTAAAGGCGCTCATTTTGACTGGACAAATTGAAGGGCGTTTCATATGATATCTGAGATCAGAAAATTATTTCCTAACTGTGATAAAATAGAGGCCTACATTGTTCAACAATATTTAAGAACATGATAATTCATTAAACTTTGTGACACCACACATCTACCTCTTGAACTGAAGTTTTATGACAACTTGTTTTCATGAAGTCGAGGGGATACGAAAAAACATTTTTTTCTTAATATCTTTTCATGGTGATATTTAAGCGCCGATATGGTCTAGTGGATAGGCTGGCGCGAGTCTGGTTTTGGTACGCCAGGCGTACTGGGTTCGATTCCCGGTATCGGCTAGAAAAACCTTTGGGTTCGAATCCCATAAGCGGGCCGACAGGTAAGATGTGTTTCATTATATAACTGACTATATAATTGGAATGTTCAATCAGTTGCCAGCTGGCCAGGTATATACACGGATGCCGGAATACCTGTAAGTAAACTAGCCCACCTGATTGATTCGTTCTTCCAAAATATACCTACATCAACACACGCAATACATTCACCACATAACAGTTCATACGAAGCCATGGGGTCCGGGTATGGTAACGCGCTGCATTGAAGATGTGTCGAACATAATAATCTAAGGAATGCAAGTGAACCCATACTTTGACAGAAACTGCGGTGAATCCGTGCACCCATGGTGGATTACCAACATACATATATATACATATCTTTTCATGGTGATATTTTATCAACATTATTTAATCAACAACATTATAGATAATTATTTCGCGCATATTTTGTTGAAAACGGATTACCAAAATTCATTTTTGTTTTGAAGTTATGTGCCAACTTGTGTTGAAAAATGACTCTTCAAGAGCTTCAATAACTCCAAATGGAGCAAGTCAAAAAATTTATCGTTGATTGCATTTGAAAATTCATGTTACAATCTATCTTTACAAATTCAATAAGTTGAATATATGTTTTTGGATTAATGCGTTTACCTAATCGTTGTATGAATTTTACTAAAAATCTTCAAAATCTCTACAAATAGGAAGAATGTGTACAATTCATCTTAAAAAACTCATAAACTACTGGACCGATTGATGTGAAATTATGCATGGAGTAGTTTTTTGAGTAAAAAACGAGTCCGTCACACTCAAGGGAGGGAGGACTTCCATACGAAATAATCGTGAAATACGATAAAAAGTGGTAAAGTTCAATCTATTGACAAGCAAAGCTCATCAAATGTTATGAAAATGCTAACCTTTTCATGTTCAGATAATTTATAGTACGCAAAGCTCCCTCCCGTCTAATAAAATGGGTGTCTCCATCCAATATTAAGAACACACTAGAAAACCCTATATCAGAAAACACGTGAAGGTTATTTTTGTTGATTTTTTTTGTTTAAATTGATATATCTATCTAAACATGTAAATGTTGGCAATTTTACAACATTTGATGTGATTCACTTGTCAATAGATTGAATTTTGCCGAGAGCCCTCCCTCCTTTAAGTGTGACGGACTCAAAACTCCAAAATTTCGAAAGAAAAGGTCTAAGCGACTTGAAAATTAGTGCAAAATGTGTGTAATGAGTGTCTCAGTGAGTATTTTAAAAATCATGTTTATGTAAGTTCAATACTAACAATAGTTAAGCATGAAAAACAAATTTGAAGTCTGTTTTAAACTGAAAACTTTATGGCTCTGCACTTGAAAGAGATATAGCTCTCATGATTTCAGCAAAGTTTCATTATTTTTTTTAACATATAGGGGAGAGTGGGGTATCGTGGGCCATGGGGAAACGTGGGCCACTTTTAATATCTCAGATGTGTATTGAGATAAAAATCTCAAACCAACTGTCATCATCGTCGCTTTGCGTGAGCATGGATTCCTATATGTTGTTGACTGAAATACGCATCATATGCTTCTTTTATTTATCAAGCTAGAAAAAGTTAGAAAAATTTACTTACATAATTAAAAAAACACCCGCTAATTTCATCGATGGGGAATCTAAAGTGCATAAAAAAAATATACTCATACGCTTATGATCTTAGTTTTGTCATGATCTTTCACGTGGAAAAGGAACTTTTGATGAAACATCAATATGTCACACAAACGCAACCAATTTGCAAATCATAGCATGTGGGGAATCGTGGGCCACGCATCTTGAACCACCTATATTTTTATGTTTTTATACACATTCAGAACTTAAAATACATTTTTCCTATCTGTAAAGTTTTCTAATGCCAAATGAAGAGTTATGAAAAATATTTTGTCCATCCCATATAAAAATTTTGCCAAAACGATCGCGAGCCAGGTTTTGGAATCTATGCGATCATACACAGCTCTCTTTTTTATTTCATCATCTGAAATTGCTTTAAAATAACGAAATGAATTAGGAAATCACAGTGTTGGATCAACTCATAAACTTTGCGTGTTATTTGGTCAATTTGGATTTGGTGGCCCACGATTCCCCACCATTTTTCAAAATCCAAAAAATTTTGCTTTTTTTCAAACAGTCAGAATTCGGGGAAAATAACTTATCAAAAATTTAAAAAAAATACCTTATGATACCTTGAAAATGTAGAAAACCATACCGTTTTTTATCTACATTTTATCTTTTATAATAAAGAAGTTATGGAACAACGAAAAAAAGTGGCCCATGATTCCCCACTCTCCCATACTATTTTCCTGCATGATAGCAATACCGAAGGATGATAGGTGACGAATTTGTCGAAAAATAATAAGCATTTTCTGAAGCGTCATGAACAAAACCACCTTTGAAAATTTTAACTCTCTTTGGGATAAAACCCCTTTAGGTATCAGGTATCAGCTTAATAACGGCACGTTATCGAAACATACGAAAAAATTGTGCCAAGCCTTTTTTACAGATTTCATTTGTTCATCTGTTACTCTCCTCAACAAAAAACAATCATCATTTTAAGGTGTTGTGTGACGTTCACAAGAAAAATTTCAAAAAATAAATTAAATTCATAGAATCGTCAAAGCTTTATTTTTTTTCCTTTTTCGGTATATTCCAGATTGAGAAATTGCTTTTCAATTTAAACTTATTGAACAGATTAATCCGATAAGTTACGATCTTTAAATATATTCTTTTTTTATAATCATAATCTGTAATTTGTCGTTTTTGGGTAGGTTTTCATGGGAAAGATAAAACGCATTTAAAAATATGTTTAAAACAGTTGACAAATTGACAAATGAAATACTGATACTATTGTATGAAACCTTTTTGGGAACTCGAGCAAGGTCAGGTGAATCAGATACATAATTTAAATAATTTTCAACTGATTTTTTTGGAGTTTTAACATTAACAAGTTTTGAATAACAAAATAATTTATTCTTCTTGAAGACTTCTCCTTCTTTTTAACGGTTCTGTAGACCTCCGAAAATCGATACACAATAATTTGATATTCTATTTTTTTTTGTGTCGAATATAGTCGTTTTAACATCTTTACGTCATTCGCAACTTACATATATCAACGATACAATTGGCGGACATTCTTTGCAAAACTTATCCGGTACAACTGTGATCGATGTTTACTCCTGGGCTCGAACTCAAGAACATCGACTCAGAAAGCAAACTGACTTGCCAACTAAGCTATATCACAAGCCTACTCAAATAATTTTTTGTTGAATGTATAGCTGCTTACTAAGATCCCAAGAAAGTTGCGATACAACTTGACTTATTGTATTTAAACACTCTCTTTGCCTTCAAGGAGAAAAAAAGAGGCGTTCCTTACCAAAATCAATGTGAAGAATGAAATTAATCATCAAGTTTTCATATAACATTTATCTTTTTATATTCCCAAGCAAGTTATGACATAATTAAATAATTTATTTTTTTTTCATTATCACTTGCTTAAACAAGGGAAATCTCTAAAAAAAATAATAAAAATTAAACAATACTCAAAATGCTCAATGTACTGTTTTCTAAAATATCTTTACAGAATGAAAACCCGAAAGGAAATAAATTAAATTACATTCACCAGTCGGATATTCATCACATAACCAGATGAATGTTTAAACGGATGTTTGAGCTTATTTAAAAACAGCGGAGTTTCATACAAATAACAACTTTAACAATTTTTAGTAAAGTTCCATTATTTGGATCATAAACAAATTAAAATATTAAGGGATAATTCATTTCAGTGAACGATCTCTTTTTTTAAATGAAAAGTGGATGGCACCTCAATGTTCAACGAAACAAATATCAAATGATTTTCATTTATATTTATACACATCCAGATTTTGATATGAATACACGATTAAAATCGCATTTAATGACTATTCTTATTATCAAAACGTCGCACTGACTGCAAGGAAAACATTTTAAAATGAGTTTACTCCTGAATACTATTTTCAAAAGATTCTTGTGAAATTTGGCATAACAGAATGTTAAAAATTCAATAAAATTCGAACAGGTTTCTAAAGATTTCTATCAAACTTAAAAAAAAGTGTTGACATATGAAATGAAAAAATCATTCATTATAACTTCTCTTTGTTTAAAAAGTTGACAAATCGTAGAAAATTGATTTGGAATTGTTTTTTATTTTTTAAACCTGATCGAAAACAATGGCCAAAAATTCACTTGTTGAGACTACACTGAAGTTTTCTTAAAAAAACGGTTTCGTTTTAGAAAGTCGAATTGTGACCAAAAACTTTTCTTTCGAGAAAACACCAGATCTCGACGATTCATGAATTTTCAAGTCATATGTCATCAAAATTAAAACTTCGATTTCCTCCTTTTGGTCCTCCTTTTGATGATTTTGAAGGGTATAAAACAGAAACTTTAGTAAATTTTACTTAAAGAGATGTTCAAGAGAACTTTTCCATTCGCGATTCACAAAAAATACAATTTCTAGTTATTGAAGCTTGTTTGAAAAATTTAACTAAATGTGATTTGAAGATCTAAATTTATCATTTTAAAATGTTTTCCACATTTGAAAAATTATATGAAAATATTCATTTCAATATGTCAATCGTTATCGTATAAAATTTACTTTTTAATGCCGAATTTACAAAGCTATAAAAAACTTTCAATTTTTTGAGAAAAATGTATTTAAAAATATACATATGTTATGGGTTCAATTGATCCCCAAAGTTAAAAAAGACATATTTATCTTCTGAAGGGATCGTGGCAAGGCCAAATTAACCCATCGGGGAGGCCGGGGCATTTTTTTTTGGGGAGCCCCTATGATTCAATTTTTTTCAAATGCTTTCCCAGAGAATACAAAACATTTTAAGTGTGTTAAAGAACTGGAGATGAGCTCAGTATGCTGTCTTCAAATAGCTACGTTGTCTGCGTAGAAGATAGTTTCTGGTATCTTCAAATAAAAATTATTTATTAATCACGTGCAAACATTGCGGAAGAATTTTGAAATTTCTCAAAAATGAAGCTTTGATTTGAGCTGCAAAATGCAAAATTTAATTGTCATGTTTTTTTTAATACTCTTAGGCTGGAACAAACATGGATTTCTTCTTTTGTCATCCCCCCCTTCGAAAATTCCAAAAACCCGAAGGTGGAAATAAATAAAATTTGAAGAAATTTTTGTAAATTTCGTTAAAAAAATCCAATATCTGAAAGATTTCAAGACCAAAAAACAAATTTAAGATGTGATAAGGAAGATGGGAGTTATTTCTCCTTTTGTTTTCTTAATTTGATTGAATTATTCGATAAAGAAATTACTTGATTTATAAGTTTTGTGCAACGATATAGTGTTCAATTTTGTTGCATACAAGCTTCCGTGCAATTTATTCCAATTTATTTGTTTTTCGCATTTTTTTTATTGTCCCCCCCCCCTCGCGATGTTCCAACTCCGAGTGACAAAAGAAGGATTTTCAATTTGTTCCGGCCTTATTACCAACTAAAATTCTCTAATTTAAAAAATGACCGGAAAGATATTTTGAATGATTCTCCTTTCATCATTCATCGTCTACTTTGTGCTTCATCGAGAAATATTTAGCTAATGACCTTATTGGGAAGTGTCATGAAGAAAACAAAATAAAAAAAATTTATAAACATATAAATAAAATTAAAATTTCATACAGATACAGATAAAGCAGTTAAAAGATTCAAAACTTAAAACCAGGTTAAATTCAGAGATACAATTCAGATTCTCAAATCTTAATAATAATTTCTAATCAAGTTTTGAGAAACAAAATATGAATTTAATTTAATTAAAATAAAAAAGAGATTCGAAGTAATCATAAGAGCCAAAGCAGAAATCGCACCAAATATGAATTTCAGTTTTATATCTGAAACACACAAAAAAATCCTTTTCATGAATATGATTTTCATCAGATAAAAAAAATTGCTTTCAAATTGTTATTATAAATGTGACAAAAGATTCATTCGATGCACTCAAAGCAAAAAGGATAAAAGTTTAAAAATGATCAATTGAACAAAAAAACATCAGGATAGAGATTAAATGTTTAAAACTCAGAATCAATTATCGTTGAAAAAAGTCAGATGAGGAATCCAAGTGAGTTTGGCACCTAAAACAAAGATCCTGAGTGCTCAAAATTTAGAAAAACCATGAAACTGAACATCAGTAACTTAAGAAACAACACAAGACTTGAAAATCTCAATGAATTGAATCTGGAAAAAGATAAGATTAAAAACATAGAAATATTAATGTTTAGGAAATCACTCAATGATATTACCAACTCAACTATGAGATCGATTCAATTATCATTATAGAATGATCGTTTGGAAAACGATATGCTGCATTCAGGATATTTATTTCAGTAGATGCTAAAATTTTGGTTAAATCAGTTGAAAATTTTCAATATGAGTTTCAAGTCTAAGACAGAAATTGGGGTGCAAATTCATTAAAAAAAACTTGGTACTATCCATTGGTCCAATTTGAGCAACTACAGATTTTTTTAAAGATTTTATTTTCGAAAATAGAGAGGGAAAAGGGTTTCGAATTAACGAAACCAACGGAAATTTCAACTCAATAATAATGATTGAAAAGTTAGAATTTATTATTAACGTGATTTGAACCCGGATATTGCCCAAGTAAAATTCTGTTTATCATAAAGCTTCTCTATTCTCTAATAGCTCTGTGAGCCAGTTTTTTTGAAATAAGCTACAGTTTTAGTGCAGTAAGCTTTAATTGGAAAGATGACGTCCAGTTCGGTTGACATTAATTTTGTCCAGATTTTGGGTTGAAAATTTTGAAACTCAATACCCGTCAGCCTGAAGCAGTATGATTATAGTAATGTTAAAACTTTTTTTCGGTCATTGGTTATCACGAAGTTACTAATATTTGCCCAATAACTAATGTCTTCCCAGTTATTATCTGTGAAAAAAAATTAAAATACGCTATTTAAGTCAAAACTACAAAATTGCGCCTCAAAGTGTGCAATGAATATAGTAGACAAACTTTAAGAATTCTCTTTGTCAAATATTAACAAACTGTGAAATGAGAACTAATATGGTTAAAAATAGTCAACGGACCTTGAATCTTTTTTCTAGGGTTTTTTCTAGGGTCAGGGCACCCTGAATTTAGGATCAAGTCTCCATAAACCTAAAAAAAACATCACATTTTTTTTTGTTTCACGAAAATGCTTCTAAGGCTATGATCATTTAGTATCCGGGCAGTTACAAACGATTGTATTTTAAAAACTATTCATTTGATCGAAAACTTTCTATTGAGTAACTGAAGGTGTAAATATGACATTTAATATAAAAATATAAAAAAAATATATTTATCAATGATTTTAAGAATTAATCTTACTTTTTCATAAAATCTTTTTTTATCTTTGCACACTTGTGTCAGTCATGTATTGATCTATTATTTTTACCACAGAAGTTAAACCTTTGCAAAATCATGATATTTTACACAAACTCACCTGGAAAAAGCAATTGGAATCTGGTTGGAACCTTTTCATTAGTAGGCATCTCGAAAAATTTGATCTCTAAAATCCGGTTTAAACATCAGTTTCTTCGTCCATCAGGACACATCTGTCACATTGCGTAAAAACCGGTTGCACATGTTGCAATCTAAGGAACTGTTCAATATAAGTTATTTACTAGGTGTCTACTAGTCGGAAAAAAAACTTTTTGACTGACGGAAATGGATTAATTGCATTATTTAAGGGGTCTGCATTCAGTTATCCCCAATAACCATAGACTTTTTACCATAGATCTTGGGTTCCATTCCGATGCTTGATTTGAACTTCGTGTGGATTCTAGAGTGGCTCCTTATACTTCTTATCCATTCGGTCCAAAAAAGGATCAGAAAAATATCACCAGTTAATGAGTTTTCAAGTCGAAAATTAAGAGTTTTCGAGGCGCAAAATGCGCAAATTTGTGCAAAGTTATTTTTACCATGTCTTTTTGCATCGTAAATATCTCAAAAACGCATGATTTTAAAAATCTGGCAAAAATAATCAAGATAGTCGTTTTCATAACCAACACAACGCTGCTAAATATTTACATATCCGAGCTCTTATAAAGTAGCTATCACCGAAATAAAGTGCCCGGATACTAAATGATCATAGCCTTATTTAGTTTATCTAAGGGTCTAAATTCATAAAAAAATATCTTGATAGACTATTTAGCATATAAAGAATTTACAAGATTTTCAAATCTTAAAGTTTCATCAATACAATTACACAATTCAACAATATTTTACTTCGAGTGGTTAAGTGAAAAATAACAAGCGAACAAATATTATTAAATTTTTGATGAATCTATGTATGATTGAAAGAATTCAACCGAGTGAGCAAGTATGATTTAAAGTTCAGATGTATCTTTCTTTTTTTTTTTTACAGAATATTTTGTTTAAAGTAATGCAAGCATAAATTCATGAAAAACTTAAATAACCTATAGATAACTCTTTGATTTTTGGTTGTCAATCATTCACTGGAGATATTTTGCTTCAAATATTGTACCGCTCCGGATGATCCTCACAAATCTCCCGGATACGAAAAACGATAGCCAATGCATGTGCCATCATTATGTCCGATTAGAATTCGTGATATTTATTTGATTAATAATTTCCAATTATGCAAACGTCAGCAAGTCTCGTTTCTGTCCATCACTTCCGAATCTCGGTTCGAATGACGGACGCCCACGATCAGATATACGCCAAATCATTCAGTGCCATGTTGTCTATAGTACATTCAGCGTGATCCATCTAGGCCTACCTATCTAGTGCCGATGAAATTTGCGCAATCAGCTCTTCCGACAAAACGGCTCCGAAAATCCCAAATGAACACGCCCCCAAAGGCTCGGTTCCGCCACTTTTAAATATTTTCCATAGCGATAGGCTTGCAAATGAGCAAATTGCAATTTCGCTAGCGGCCAAACGGAAAACGTCCGCCCCCAGTTGACGTGCTTCGTCATCGTTGTCGTCGTCAACATTTGATGATGATTGAAATGTTCGGATGTCCGATTCGAGCTAGTTCCGGTTAGCATTTTGGTAGATCGGCTTATTGAGGATAGTGATTGGACTAGTAAGCCAAAATTACGGAAGAACAGCGCTATTTGATTGGTTTCGGTGCGTTAGAGAGCTTTTTCAAGTTAGAAGTTCATATCAGCCCTTAACAAGCTTGCAAGTTTGAGTTTTACTTCTTGTAAAAAAAATGAAGAGTTCTGATCCGGGAATTGCTAGAAAATAAGCCATCCTGTCTGCTGGTTCGTGATGCTGGAAATTCTTTTCAAATTAGCAAAAGCTCAATGGTATTCAGGGAGTTCATAATTATGTTCAACAAATTCTTCCCTACCCGAAACCACGACAGAAGGATTCAGAAACGTGAGAAATCTTTCCTTGCTCGAACGTTTGCTTACAACAACGCACTCAGCAGCAGATCAGATCCGTAAGAGAAACAAAACAAAACCAATTTACTTGTGCCGCACCGCGTGTTTGTCATTTGGGGACTTTGTTTCATTGAGAGCGCCTGGAAAAAAAGAAAAATTAAACATTTCCAGCATCGAGCCGGCGTTCATAATGACACAGTTTGATGGTACGGTGCCGGCATCATTATTCTTGAAGTTTTCTAAATTAAACTTAAAATGACTTTTAAATAAACTAACATTTCAAGGTATTCAGAATATCATAGCAAAATTTTTCTAATGTCTATGACAGTTGTTTCCTTATTAAAAAATATTAAATTTCAGAAGCATTCCAAAGCCGTGGAACATCTACCTTTCCAGACTTTGCGTTTCCTCGAATGTCTCGCCCAAGCAGACGGAGGATATAAAACAAACGACCTATCTTCAAGTCTCAGCTCGCCGAGGATAAGACAGCTGAAGCTTTTCTTCCACTGCTTTTTTCCTTCCCTCCTTTCTTCAGGGAGGTTTGAACAGGACTTGGGAGAAATTTTACAACGACCGGTTGAAGGAGGAACAACTTTCATCTACCTCTTTGCCGAGAGTTGTTCTCCAACACGCGCTGCCTCATTATTCAATTGCAGAGTAAATATAACGAAATTATGAAAAAGCTAACAATGGTAATAAAATTATGAGCCGAGTTTGCTTCCAAGTCCCTCCAAGCCCCTTTCTGCAAGCTTTTTTCTGCCCATCTTCAAAAACTGGGCCCCGGTTTTTTGCCAGCTGTGAAATGCTCCAGACTTTGCTTCACCGAGCGTGTCACTTGTTCTCGGCAACTGCTCATGGCTGCAACTTCACAGTGAGTGAGAAAACTCTGGAAAGTGTCTTTCCTGCCGCAATTCGACTCGGTCGCTGACAGAGGATAGAAGAAATTTTCCGGCATAAACAGAGTGGAGTGGAAATTTCTATATTTTATTTTCACCATCCAACCGGAAATGGGCTGAAGGACACACCGAATGGATGGTGGTTGGATAAAAGTATTAAATCAATCTTTTGGGTCTGTTCAATAACATTTCGAATGGGTTGTGTTGATGGCTTCAAATTTATTTAATGGATGTATTGTCGTCATTCAGGGCAATTATGGATTCGGGGGCAAAATGGAGATTCATCTCTTGTTTTCTGTTATTCTTCCGATTCAATATGTGCTAACGAAATACTTTCGATCCTCAATGGTAATGTACTGATCTATAAGAGACGTTTAGAGCCAAACGGGTGCAAGTGAAAGATATTTAATTACAAATAGGTAATGTCAAGCCATTCTCCACATTTTGATCTTATATATGGAAAAGCACAATGAGATATATTCACAGAGTGCTTTCTTAAATTTGCTTACAAAGCCGGTCAAAGGTTGGAACCTTCAAAAATATGAAAAAATCAGCAATATTGCAGTTATCTTAGAATATATTGAACATCCTTTGATCTCATTCATAAGATCATGAGCAGATATTTCTTCGTATGATTTTAGCAAAAGGTGCATTCTAATTATATGAAGAGATTAATCACCTTTATTCATGTTTGGTGCTTATTTATCGACTTTATCGGTGAAAAGAAATGTCTTTTTAAGTAAAAAATTCCCAAAATATTATGGTTTTATTATGGTCATAAAAATGCTCAGATTCAACCATTAAAAATTTGTTTTCAGATGGTTCTGGAAACGCTCATAAAGCTTTTACTAAATTATACACCGCTTAAATGGTTAAGAAAGAGTTCTAAATGCTCGATTTAAACTTTTTGTCGAAGTTAACATAAACAAAAAATTTGTTTCAAGCTTTTTTTTTGTATGTTTTGTAAAGGCTTGGTTTTAAAACCGTAATAAAATTAGGTTACATATCTCGATCAAGATGTCAAAACAGAACACGCTCAGATTAGATAGCAAATATTTTAATTTGAATTCCCATTTTTACACATTTTTTATCAATCATGTGTATTGCATTGAGTTAAAATGATTTTAAAATATATATCAAAATCTTTTAAACACTTGAAATCACCGGAAGTGGTATGATTATCTCTACAATATGAATACTGAGTGAAAGAGCCCAACTAATATGGAAAAAATTGATTGCTTGACGCCTTTATTTATCCAAGATGGTGGCTTCCGCTTTTCATTTCAAAACTTTAAATGAAAGACAATCTCAAGAAATAACTACAATATGGGTATTAGGTGAAAAGGCTGAACAAGTAGAAGTCGAATTTCGCTGTCCGACGCCATCTTGAAAACTAAGATGATTGCATCCGCTCAACTTAAAAAGGCTGTAAATGTCTATAAGTTGAAAGAGCTCCACGAGTACAAGTCGAATTTCGCTATCTGACACGGTCTCGAATTTTTTTTCAAACCTGCATATGACTGATACTTGCTTGAAACCCCTTCTAAAATGGGTATCTATAAGTTGGAAGGGCTAAACTAGAAGAAGTCAAATTCACCATCTTCCGGTAAACTTTATATGCTGTAAATGACTGTAAATGGGTATTGGATTAAAGAGCTGAACTAGAAGTCAAATTTCGCTATCTGACGCCATCTTGAAATACAATATGTGTATTGGATTAAAGGGCTAAAAGAGTCGAATCCTAATTTTGCTCTCTGAAGCCATCTTGAAATCAAAAATGGCGGCCTCCGCAAAACTTGAATATGCTGTAAATCAGGTATGAAATTTTGATTAGATTTTCGACGATTTGTAGCATTTTAAAGATCAGCGGAGGACACCATCTTGGGTGGCGTTGAATTTCCAGATGGCGTCAGAAAGCGAAATTCGATATCTCATCCTAACCCATGTTATGGCAGTTTCATGCAAAGTTAAGTGGAAGCCGCCTAAACGAAATTCAATTCAGCTCAGGTATCATTCCACTGCACAGGGACCGAAAAAAAACACACTGTGCTGTGAACACTGTACGTGCAACACGAAATCTCATGTGCTGATACAAAAAAAATTGTGTGCAACATTTCATTGTAACACGACACAATTTGGGTGCCGTGCTGTACGAACACAGCACAGTTTTCAAACGTGTTGTGTTGGGAGACGGCACTGTGTTTTTGGAAAGCAACACAGTTTCCTAGTATCCTTCTATATAAAATGTCGGAATCGGAAAAACGCGCGAAGAGTCTCCTCGACCAGTCTCCAGTCTGAACTTTTTTCGAACTTATTTCTTCATAGCTGTGGTGTTGTTTGGAATGGGTTCAAGATTGATCTTCTCCAGGTTCCAGCTTAGAACAAATAAGTAACCGCATTTGAACTTCCGGTGAATAAATTTTTTTCCCGAAATGGTTTTCATGGCAAGCTTTTCAGTCCCTAAAAGATTCGTAGAATAAGTTACATTTTACCATTCACAAACTGTTCTCTTCATTTCGTAAGATGTCTCAATGCGCTAAGTATCAATTTTTGAATAAGGTCTTAAAGCTTCCATTTCTCGCATTGCACATACTGCTACAATCCTTACTGACGCTGGGAATACTAATGGCACTACAACTTAATTGACACTCGCTTCAAACTAATTACTTTTAAGGAGGGCACGCACCGGTGATCGATTTCGGCTTCCACCATAATTGAAAACTTTGACATTTTCGTGCACCGATTACTTAGATTGGAGAATATTAACAAAAATTGAGATATTAAAAAATACATTCAAATGAAGTTAATGCAGAACATAACAAATTGTTTAAAAAAAAAATTCAAATTCAAGCCGTCCGGCCCGTCGTATAGAAACCCTAACAATTTTGTTTAAAATTTTGATTGCTGTTTCATGTGTATGTTCAGAATAAGTGCATGTTCGGAAAAAAAAATTTCCAGTTAAGAACGCATGATAATTAATTTTATTCATATTAAAGGCCATTTGTTCGATAAATCCGTGTAACAACCCGTCCCTTTAATTTCATAAACAATCAGAAGAGGGGTAGGCTTAATAGCGGCACGTTACCCAAACATACGGAAAAGTTGTGCCGCCATAGCTATAATAAGTAGGTAATTTGTGTCCGTTCTGTAAACACTGTGTCTAATCTGAACACAACACAATTAATGTGTTGTGCTACATTCAAGTGTCGCACACATCGTCATCTGTGTCAACACTTTCGATTAGATGTTGCACACAATGTTTTTCATGTAGACTGTGTTATGTATCATCCGCAACACAACTAATTTGAACAACACAAACACAACACGATTTCGTTTTCAGTGTGCCGTGTCAAAAAATTGTGTTGCACGTACTGTGTTCGTGCTATTTTCGATCCCTGCCACTGCACATTCACAACCTGTCTCTTATTTATCTCATTGGAGAAGTCTGTCCTCATTTACTCTTCTAATAATTAACTACTCAGAAATGAGGACCTTGTCCTAAGCATGTATTTGGTTGGCTTGCGAGGGAAATGTCAATTTAAAGCTGTTTATATGACCCCCATAAAACCATAATAAAGCTGTTAAGCTTTGAAATGACTAAAGCCATGTTGGTTGCAGAATTGAAGGGCAAAAATGACGTCAAGTATTTGAAAATATGTTGAATAGTCATATTCATTGAAAAATGTTTTTGCGAAATAATTTTAATTTTATTTTTCACCGTTTATATAAATATTTCATTGAAATTTCCTTATTAAGATTTTACGAGGCGCATTTTTTGAAGGAACTATTTCATTAAAAATTTTACCTGAAATCTTGATTGCCAGTTGAAAAGATGCTCATAATAAGGTTAACCTTCCTTTGCGGTGAAAAAAAAGGACAATTATATGGTAAGGGGTCAATAGACCCAGATTAATATTTCGTTGTATCTGCAGAAACGATTTTCACATAATATACCATTTTGGAATCGTCTACATGTTCACTATCTATTTTTTAACAAAAAAAAAATATCATAAATTTGTTGGTGTTTTAAAATTGAGCCGAAAGACAAAATGGTCAGAAAAAGATAAAGTTTTAAAACAAAGATCGTGACCATCCAGCTTAATTTTGGTACAGTAGTTTTTCGATTTTATCACGGTCAAAAAAAATTTTACCGTGAATATGGCGAAACCGTGAATTTGGTGAAACAAAAAATTAAAGTGGAAAAAAGGATTTTTATTGTATTAAATCAAAAATTTAAAATATAGTCAGAGTGAAAACGTTTTGTATCAATGAATTTTGATAATAAGATGTAATTATCAAAGATTACTAAACACAAAGGATCGATTTCAGTTCAAATTATTCTTCTCTATAGCAATATTAAGATTTTTTCTCGGTATAAAAACATGTAGAATATTCATTTGATTGTCTACATCTAATTAAAGTGAATTATTTAGTTTTTATAGAAATTTTACAATCTCTTATGTCGAGTTGGAAAAAGAGTTCAAAGAAAAAATCATCAAAAAAATTTCTTCTGCAAATTTCAAATTTCAATATTTTTATCTTCACACCTTTGATTAACTAAAAAGTTAACCTTATCACATAAATTTTTGAAAATTTCCCAACTTTGACTTTCAAAGTGTGTTTCTCGAAATTTGCTGAATAGGCAGATAATTCTTTGTTTTTCATAAGTAAAAAACAGTAATCTTAATCCTTTGTACATATTTTAAGACAAAGCTAGCAGAATTTCATTTTGATCTTCCAAAATTATCCATTCAGACAATACTAAAGGGTGTCCAATCAGAATTGCGCACACCATCCTTTCAAATAAACAAATTAAAAATAGAAATCTGAGACACTTATCTCTTTTCAAAAAAACTTAAATTCACCCACATCTTTATAGGATTTGCATAACCAAAAAAGTTTCCCTTTTTAGAGCGGCTAATCAAGCACAAATAACAACACTAGCATTAGCATGATGTCAGAATACTTATGTCAATTATTTCAAGTGTTTTTAAAATTCAAATGACGATTTTGAAAACTATACAGCTAAAAAAAGCAGTTCAATGGCATTTTCATATTATTGAATTCTTATCACCATAACATAAACTATTAAAAATATCAAGAACAAAGACGCTCTACGCTTTCGAACGAAAATTAAGGTCCTGGAAATGGTTTCGGAATGATTTCTAAAAAAGCATGATAAAATCAAAACAATAACCGTGATAAAATCGAGCGTGAATTTGGCGAGTATTGATAAAATCGAATAGTGAAAAAATCGAAAAACTACTGTAATTCCCCAATGTCAGCGAAAAAAAAAAAGTTTTTGGTTTCCTATGCCACATGTCATAAATGGAAATAATTTAAAAAATTTAAATCATTTATTTTCTTTTCAAAAAACATTGTTTTTTTAGAGAATTACTAGCTTAAAATTATAAATCTAACAAAATTAATTTTTTTTTATGATATTTTTATCACATTCAGAACCGCAAAGAAATACAACGAGAGATTGCAAAAATTTGCTGAGCAGTATTTCATTATAGAATGGATAAAACGTGTAGATTTTGAATTCTTGAATTAATTGCAGTGTCGTATTTGATTTCTCACAATATTATTAAAAAACTAAACATTACTAATGGTGCTCAGGGTTAAAAAAAAAGTACACCATAATGATTTTATCGAAGATTAAAAAATAGTCATGATGACGTTTCTAGAACAGTGTCAAATTTCCATATTTCAGCTTTATTAGAGTTCTGGTGATGTATAGATTGCGCTTGAGCTTTTTATGAGGATTAATGCTATCGCTTTGAAGAAGTTGTGCTCGCCATAATTTGTTACTACGCCATCCCAATTGTTACTTGTGATCTTAAAAACATTAAATCACAACAAATTTGATTTTAATGAAAAGTCTAATAAAAACGTAAGAAAATTTGTAAATTTCTATAAATTTGTGATTCTTTAAAGGTCAATATGCATAAAAACATCAAATTTGTGGTTAAGTTTGCACTGAACTTCGCACTTTTGTTTGTCGAAAATGCTGTTGCATTGTGCTGCATACATTTAGGGGTGAAAACTCTATTAAAAATAATCGCTTAGAATAAAATCTTGGAATATTTGGATGGAACGCGCAATGCAAAACAATCATATTCCAGCATATGGAAATAAGTTTATAAGGTCTCATATTCATACCCAAGACCGATAACACTAGTTTACAAAATTAAAAAAAAATCGTGAACTTCATTTACCGACCGATATATCGACTAGTGAAGAAACAAGTTTTTTATGAAAAACCAGTATTTTTTGTTCCTCCTGAGCAAAATACCTTAAGATCCTTTACACGTTTGAGACTCCAACAACCCCTCCTCATGGTCAGATCGTTCTGAAATTTGACACGTGACCTTTGGGTAAGTTAAAATTTAGTTTTGATTAGCAGCGAGTGAGATTTACCATGTTTAATTCTTCCTATACTATGATTAGTACACTGCGATTCGTTAAATTATTTAAAAATGCGAAAATAACTGTAATTTAAAAGTTACCCTAATTCTTAAATTTTCAATCGATTTTGATAAATAACCACTTGAAATCCTCATTTTGACATTTGAGGCCAAAAGAAAATCAGATTTTTTAAATGTTACCATCAAGTCTAAAAATTTCGCTGAAACAAAATTTTCTCTAAAAAAATTCGTTTTTTTAATAATTTTTTCTATCATAAAGTAAGTTATATCAACAATACTATAGGTCATATGTAAAAATGAAGTTCAAATGATTGATTAAAAAAAAAACAAAAAAAAAGTACTTTTTTTAAAAAGACATACACCGTTTTAGCCGATTTAGGATTTACAGACTGAATAAATGACGTGGACAACTTAAGATTAACATTTAACACCCAGTACCGAAATGGGAATCGAACTCATTCCATCAGTGGACCAGCGATTACCGTCTTACCACGCTAACCACTCGACCACCGATACGTACGTTTATGTTTCCAAAATTTCATATTTAGAGCTTAACTCAAAAACTCTACTACTGAGATTTTTTTAAATTTCATTTTCGGACTCAGCGCCCGATTTTACATTGAAAATGATTTTCAGTTTACTTTGTTCAAAAGTGCTGTAAACTAGTGTAATTAAGATACAAAAATATTTATTTAAAAAAAAATTATGATTGTTTGCAAAAATATTTTAACACGTTTTCACCAACAGAATGGTATAAAATAACCAAACTAACATGAAGTTTTTTGCTGATATCATAAAGCATTTCGTTCATACTTAGTAAAGTTTTTTACGGCATCGAAAAATGTTGAAATTTTAACATCTATGGCTGGATATATTCATTTGAGAGAGTAAACATCATAAATCTTGCTTTAGTTCTGAGCAACTATGTCATCATTATTTTATTATCGTGAAATGATTCCTTAAGGTTGCCAAAGATGTTTTCTGCGGGTTTCCGGGCAATTTTATATAAACCTGGCAATATCCGGGATTTTGATTTCAAAATCGACCAGGAATCCTGGCAGTATCCGGGCAAATTTCGTCGAAACCTAGAAATAAATCAAGAATAATCAAGGAAAAAAATAAAAACAAATTCACCAAAGCTCATCAACAGATTTTGAATCGTATTGTAGGCTTCTCTTATGATTATTTTTACTAAACTTCCTTAAAATTTTCGTTTTGGTTTAACAAACAAATAAAAATTACATCACAATCTGTTTTTAAATAAAATTGGGAAATCTGGTAAGCTTAAGTAAGGTGCAACATCTTTATACAACAGCACTTATTCAATTTTAATTTTAATGTAACATAACATTATGTAGTATCAAAAGGTTGCGAGATCACCCGGTTTCATCTTGGTGTGCCCTGATATTTTATACAAAAATTGAGAATAGTCTAACCCGGCCCAGATGCCTGGTAATATGGAAAAATTCGAGCAACCGGTTGGGCCGGGACGTTCCTGAAATTAACACTGGCAAATTTAGTTTAGATATTTTGGAACAGTTGAGAACCAGAACTGTTAATTTATGGGATAAACACATTAAAGACCATGAAAAAGATAACAGCTTAACTTAAAAAATTAGTTTTAGTTTTTACAAAGATTCAATCATATTAGATAGAATATTGTATTAGGGTAAATGTGCCTAATTTCACTATATTTTGTCAAGGGGTTTCAGATTTTATAAGAGTAAGCCAAATCTTCAATTGAAGGAAATAAAATTTTTAGGTTACTAAGTAAGTTCCAAATTCATTAAGGCACTCGGTTGAAGTTTTGAATCATCATTTTGAGCTTTAATTTTCGAAAACTAATGTGTTTTTAAAAGTGTGTTGATGTTCCTAATTTGGCACTAATTGTTTCTAATTGATAGCATATCTGTTCCTTATTATGAACATATAAAGGAAAAGTGTATCTGCGTACCCAATATTTGTTCCTAATTCTGCATATGATTATCTTTCTTATTCGTTTAATGAGAAAATTCTTAGAGCATACCTTTTAACAAAACTTTTATAATTTGGAATACGACCAGAGAAAACATGTCTATTAAAATTCAACAACAAGTTCGTTTATGTCAGTTTTGAAGAAAGAAGCGAATGTCAAGCTTACAAAAAATCAATCTTTTGATTATTAGAATTCGTACTGATGAAACTGTTTTTCGGAATTTTTTTTTTCATTTAACATTCACCATATTTGAATAAGTAGATAATTTTAAGTAATTGATGCAAATAAGTTTACACCGTGTTTCATTCAGAATTTTTTTTTCCAATTTTTCATTTCGATTCTGGTCCCGTTGAGTAGCTTTCTAAAACATGATGATTTTCTTTTCTAATATTTTTCCAGTCTTTCTACAATCCTTTGTTTTTTTCCTCTTCAAACTACTTTTGTGAGTTCGTCAATGAGAGTTCCAGCGGATAGCACAGGAAAATATTTATTTCTGTATTACGATGTTTCTTTTTTGTGTGATGACTAAGGTAACTTAAAGAGCTGCAAAAAATCATCTGCTTTGCAAGTTTGTTATATGTTCCATGGTTTGAAAAAAAAAACGGAATTATATAATTTGCTTCGATGAAAGAATTACCGTTGAGTGCTTTCCTATCGCGTGTAGGTTCCTCAGTTTGGTCTTAGATTTGAGGACGAGTTGGGAAGCTTTGGACTCTCATCGCCCTTTAAATATATACGATATAACTTCAATATAGTTGGGAACATTTAACTATGTCCAACATTAGGAACACACTGAAACAAGTGTTCCTAATTATCGACATAGCTGTTTTTTAGTTTTTACTTGATAAAAACATAATTTTAGCTGTCTAATTGCAAAAATAATTGTAATTAACAATACGTCAAAAATTTTCAAAAAAAATCGGTTGAAAAGTTCAACCTATATCTTCCATTTCTAAAACTGTGTTTTTTAGTAGCATGCTACGAATCCTGTTCAATTTGGATATATTTTGAAAAAAAAACGGGTTTTACTTAAAAATTTTAGGAGTTGGAAAAATAAATTGGGTGTTAAGATGATCCGTTACATTATCATATTTTTTGTAGTAGTCAAAAGAACGTCAGAAACGGGTTTTTCTGAAGAAGTTTGAAATAAAATGGAAGTGGAATTTACAAGGAAACGAAGAATTATTTTTATACCATACCAGGCTAACGATATTCACAAAATCAGGAATCATTATGATTTCTTTGATTCAAAGTGCGCTAAATCACTAAATATGCACCGCTTTCATAGCACGATGTCCATCGTGAATTCAGCAAAACATCTAAAAATCGGTGAGTTCGTTCCATTATTTGATCTTTTCTTGTACATATAATCGATCTTTTTTATTGATTACATATTCATAATAGTTTAACTCTATTAAAGGGGAATTGTGGGGGGTTGGATAGGTCATCAAACGAACAAAAGACTGATATACAATGGATTGTGGGTTCAAGCCAGCCGGAGTATCTTGGCAAATTTAGAATCATGATAAGGTTACTCAGGTACCTTTTCAGGATTCTTTATTTGTTTCGAACAGTTGGAAGGGAGTGAGATAAGTCAAACCTATCCCAAACCAGTGGTAACGGACCCCTTGGTTGTGTTGCAAATATTGTTGAAGAGTTAAGCATAAACAATATTTGAATGTGCGATCGAGACTTCCCGTACCGCCTCGGGTCGAAAGACCTATCAGCCACTGGTGGGTTCTCATACATACATACATACATACATACATACATAGTCAAAAATAACGTCAGAAACAGTCAACATCAAATGGCATGTTAACATTAGGTACACATGCCAAATTAGGAACACCCACCTTACATGAATTTTGAGTTTCTCAAATTTTCATAATTATGCAGAATGCTGAAAATAAAATAAATAAAGAATTTCTCAGCATCAATCGTTTCAGATATTTTTATTCAAATTACCATATATCGGAAGACAAGAAAGCAAACAATGCAACTATGGGTAAAGCATGGTATTTACATTTTTCCAATCATTTAATGCTTTTTATCATTAAGCACAAATTCAAAGAAAACTCTTTCCACTCACCTTTTCAACTTTCTCGGCTAAGAGATTCGGTTTCAATTAACATGTATCTGTTCATTCTGTTCCGAAACTTGGCGCTCTCGCATTACCGAGAATCGTCACACATTTTAATGGGAAACGAAACCCGAAATCGTCGAAACGTGGTTTGCCTCAAGAGGTAGCATTTCTGTTTCTTACGGAACTGCGCTCCTACCTGACAGCCTCGGAGGAGAGGAAATTGAGAAGATACGATGAGGATACCACCCAATCGCTTGCCAACAGCAACTCTTCGAATATCTTGGTTTTCTTCAAACAGCATAACCACTACTAGGGTGTCCCAAAACTGCATGATGTCTGGAAATCTGGGGCCTTATAATCCGAATGATAGATTGTGGCAAAATTCCTTCTTTGAACTGCATCAACTTTTTTGTTATCATTACAATCCTAATCCAGGTTAAATGTTTGTCTGGGATAAAATTTTTATAAAACCAACGTGAAATAGCAATCGATTGGTTGAGAGAAAAAATATTTTATAAAAAAACAGATTTTCATGCTCCTTTGGAAACAATGTCTCACAATCCCGTTCACATTTAAGATTAAGTGCAATTTTCGAAAATTGCTTGTTGATTTTGAATTGTGATAAAAAAAATTGATCATTTTTAATTTTTTAACGTGTAATTTTAAACAGAAACCAAATTATTCAAAATCAAATTTTTAAAAGGTGGACTTTTTCTAAATATCGTGTTTGCTGAACCTCTAAACATGGTTTTTTTTCAGTTGTCCCCTAACTGAAGTTTATTCTCCAAACCCTAATGTATCATTTAGAGGTTGAGCCCCCAAATTCCCAGAAATCATGCAATTTTGGGACACCCTAATATCCATCCCAATACACGTTGAAGGAAAAACAAAAATTGGCTTCAGGTGTCTCGGCTGTCTCCAGTGTTTGTGGCCCCAGCTCAGGGATTTGCAGCAGCAGCAACATCATCGTAGGGTAGAAAACGAGCAAAGTGCATTAACATGCTTTGACGATGCTCTCAATGGGGAAAACCTTTCGTTTCACCTTTCTTTCGCCAAGAATCGACAACGTCTAAGCACCGACATACATCTTCCTACCTACATATATTCGATATGATGGTGTCATGTTCCAGGATTTTTACCACGTTGCTCCGCTAGGATAGGTGACAGAACAGCCGAGAAATGATGGAAATTCGAGCGCGAAAATACAACGCAATCATGGTTTAACCAAGACGGGGTTTATAGGTGCGGGGGAGGCAGATGTATAAAGGTTCCAGGGGATTGCTTTCGCTCTGTTTGTCCAGAGGTGATTGAATCTATACACCCGGCAAAGCCCCCCGTAAAAACTTCGGCTTCATATTGATGAACTCCACTTTATGGTTTTCAACTATCTAAACAGAAATCCATTTTCTAGGGAAAATCCTCGCTCTGAATGCAAAGTTAACGTTTATTGTTGGATGCTATGCAGTTTGGAAGCTGTTGTTGTTGTTGGCCCTGTCTGGGACCGACTAGCTAGAAGTTGTGAAGTCACAAACAAAAAATCTACACCGTCAGGTGCCTTCCAGATTTGTATGAGATCAAATATTCAAATTAATCACAAAATGGATTTTTATATCCGCTTCCAGATTTTTTGCCACCAATCCAGCCGGCAGAATGTGTTTGGCTCTGCCAGTGGTGTAGCTGAAATTTAAGGTACAACATTCACAACCATATTTAATAAAGCGAGAGAAAGAAACTACAAATCAAATATAAAAAAATGAAATAAAAACTCTTAGATGTGTTCATTCTAATGCAGGGCTCTCTCGGTTTTGATGCGGTTCATTTTTAACACTGTGCTAACTTTCGATCTATATTTAATAATTTCAAATATCGGCGTTTTTGTTTTTTTCCACTGGCATAAACAAACCGTCTTTTCGCTGAAATTTGGGATACTGAAACATTCCCGGCCGACTAGATGCAGGGTTTCCTCGTAAAGGTCCCGAAGACAGGATACCTAACAGAGTGCGGTAACTGGCGTGGCATAACTTTGATCTGTACAACCCTCAAAGTACTCTGCAAAGTGATCCTGAACAGGATCCAGAAGAAAATCGACGCTACACTCCGACGGCAACAAGCTGGATTCCGATCCGGACGATCATGTGTGGACCACATCACAACGCTACGAATAAAAGAACAAATCAACGAATTTCAGGACTCTCTTCTGCTGGTGTTCGTTGATTTCGAAAAAGCATTTGACCGACTGAACCACCAAAACATCTGGGCTGCTCTTAGACGACGAGGGGTCCCAGAGAAACTAGTCCATCTCATCGAAGCACAGTACGAGGCATTTTCGTGCAAGGTCTTGCACGACGGTGTCTTGTCCGAACCAGTCCCGGTAACTGCTGGAGTGAGACAAGGATGTATTTTGTCACCGCTGCTTTTTCTCACCGTAATGGATGAGATCTTGACTGGATCGATTGACTGTAGACCAAATCGAGGATTGCCGTGGAATCCTTCATTAATTGAGCAACTGAACGACCTTGACCTGGCTGACGATATTGTTTTGCTCGCCCAAACACAACAAGACATGCAGAGCAAACTCGACGACCTCACCGAAAGCTCCAAGGCAGCAGGTCTCAAAATCAATGTCGGAAAGACCAAGTCGATGGAAATCAACACAGAAAATCGTTCCAATTTCGTGGTAGCTGGACAACAGGTTGAGACAGTGGAGTGCTTCCAGTATCTTGGTAGCCAGATTACGCCTGATGGTGGTACCAAGAAGGACATCGAAACCCGGATCAGAAAAGCCCGATTTGCGTTTGCGAGTCTCCGAAACATCTGGCGCTCACGCCAGATCTCTCTACGAACTAAGATCCGAAA